>NW_026877674.1:0-222193 GCF_032173495.1 Musca vetustissima
CTTAAAATATATTCTTTAAAAAATCCGCGCCTATAATTAGTCCTTAAAATATATTCTTTAAAAAATCCGCGCCTATAATTTGTCCTTAAAATATATTCATTAAAAAATCCGCGCCTATAATTTGTCCTTAAAAATATTCTTTAAAAAAATCCACGCCTATAATAATTCCCTAAAAATATTCTTTAAAAAATAACCCATAAAATATTTTTTTAATCCACGCCTATATTTAGCCCTTAAGAATATTTTTTTTAAAATCTATACCTAATATTTAAAAATATATCAAAAAATCAATAGAAAGTCCTTAAAAAATATTTTTTTTACTTTAGTTATAGGGTGGTCCAGTAGAATTTTTTTCTATAAAAATTCTCAATATTTTGATTTTTTCTACATTATTGTCAACAGAAAATCTTGTATTGTTTATAGTTCTGTAAAAAATTGTGTTACCATGTCACTTTTAATCACCCTTTACATTACATTAACCTACATATTTCAACAATACCTTGATATTCATTACACTTTGGTTAATGCTATGTTCTCATTTTTGTTGTAGCTTGCCGAATGAATTAACATGAAAGACCGAATGCCGAAAAAATTAACATTCATTGCTAGGCGCCGGCAAGCCCACCAAACAAACACGTGAATAAGCTTTACAGAAAAAAACATGAAGCAAAAATTCAATGGCTCCAAACCAACCAATTCGAATGACAAGAACAAGAAGTTCTCAGAGATAACAGAGTTACGTCCATCAAGACAACCAAAACGAACGGAAGGCAACGAATTCACACGAAACCAAAGTGCAGACCGACCTAACTAATCAATAATAAATTATTTATTCATTTTGTTAAAAAAAAAACATTTATATAAAAAATACTAAATAATTTAATGAAACTGGATGAACATGGGGGCTGTGGCTGAACATGGTGATTTTGTGCTTTTATTTTATTTTTTGCTTTTTGTGCAAACAAAAGAATTCCCATTAAATTTTTATGCAAATATTTGAATAATAATAAACGATGTTAAGCAATAATTTGGCGAACCGTGAGAATTTACTGTGGGGGAATAGCAGTTGGGATAATGGTATGAGTTTTGAGATAATGGTATGGTACCCTACACAAGGTAGGGTAAATTTTCAAAAGTACAAAATAAGCTCCGGAAGAAATTTTCAAGATAAAATTATCCACATTTAATGGAATTTTGCAAATTACAATTATTATATATCTATGTTGACTTTAATACACATTTTCCAAATTCTATCTAATTCTAATATTTTTAACAGTTCCATTGGGTCGACTTAATCGAGCATATCAAAATGCCTACTCATTAAATGGGGTCTCTGATTTTTTATTAAATTAAAAGGCAGACAGTAAGCTAAAACTCCAGAAAAAAATGCTAACAACCTAAAAAAAAAAATTAACTTAGATTGGCATGATGAGGGTATTGTCAAAATCAGATAATAAAAGGCATGATCATTTCTGAATTCAATATAAATGAACACATTTTCAACAATATTATAAAATATTGTGAAATTTTTTGAGTGAAAATATTAGAATATCGTTTTAATTTTCTAAAAAAAAAAATAATATTGAAATGAGGAATTCATATAAGAACTAAACCAGTGAGCGGAGCAGTATAGTCGGACGGGACCGACCATACGATACCCTACACAACTACCACGGAACTCAATTTTTTTGCGGATGTTTATTCCGAGCCTGGGCAATATTTCGTGATATTTTCCCCCTCTTGCCCGATTAGAGGTAAACAGCACCTCACAGTGACATATGTTCCGAATATTTCGAGTATTCAGTACAGCTATTGTCCACATTCCAGATTCCTTCGACTTTCATTTGTGGTCTATAGATCGACTCGAAAATAACACCAAAAATTAAGTTTTCGGTCCACTTCATTCCAAAATTATTATTTGATCATCACCGAAAATTATAGGCGTTGTCCTTGACCATAACTGGAACCTCATGGAACATTTCAAAGCGAGCATCGCTATATTTCCGCTCTCTAGAGTGATAATGGGTTATTAAATAATATACGAATACGGAGATACCTGTAAATATTTGGGTGTAACTCCCACATCTGAGCACATACAACAATATAATTGGTATTAATTTAAAGGTCAACCACTCCTCTTGGATAAAAAATCAACTTCTCGGGCCTATGTCCATCAGGGACAAATATATACGCTATAGAATACAAATTTTGTCATTTTTCACACAAAAGTCAGCGTCCATTTGACCCGCTAAATATTGCCCGATCTTTATCAAAACATGCATGCTTATTCTTTGGCCAGATCCCCTTCTCCATGCAAAATTTCAAGATGTTCGAGCCATTATTGTGGCCTCTGGAGCGACCAGAAAAACCGACAAAAATTTAGTATTTGGTCCATTTCATCCCCTAAATATAAACCGATCTTTCCCAAAAACAATAGGGGTCTTCATTGGCCAGAACCCATCCTGGTATAAAAATTAAAATAAATACATGACATAGTACGTCAGATATTTTTGATGTATAATAAGTATCTAATTATGGAGTCCCGTATATAAAACTAAGCTCCTTGTCGGACCTCAATATAGACTTTTTCATACTAGATTTACAGATATTGAGTATATGGGAAATTACAAAAATCTTTTAAATTCCCTGAAACTGAGGTTTGCAAGGTTATAACTCGCGAAATATGAACATATTGCATATAATATAAAATCATTTCTATAAAATGAAGTGTTCTTGTCAAAATTTTTAAAACATTGGTAATCCTTAGAGAACCCTACATTGTAGTAGTCACTAAGAATAATCTAGAGTTAGAAGTTACTAGAATAAGATAAAAATGTATAAAAGAAGATGTAACGAGAATAGAGTTTGCCAGTTTGTAATAAGTAGTCAGCCCGTGTATAAAGTCTAACAAAGTGTATTCGCCAATCGTGTATAAGTAATAAAGTCTGCCAACACACCCCGTATCGTCCGTGTTTCATTTAATTGGTGGTCATCAGCATCGTCTGTCGATGCAGCAGTAATTTTAAATTCCAACAGGTTATGGGCCCAGAAGGACTCTAAAGGAGAGAGAAAAAAGCGTTGCCCAGGAGGACTCGAAGGACAAAGTATAGCCCAGGTAGCTGAGTATAAAGAATTGCCCAGGCGATCTCTTAAGGATCAAGAGGATAAAGTGAAAATCAGTTGTGTGTCAACAAACGGAGAGTTTTGAATTTGTTACTGTGTGTCGGTAGCAGAAAAGCAGAGAGCTGTTGGAAAACTGTGTGCGCAGGCAAGTTATTGTGTGTCAATAACAAAGTAAAGAAAACGCATTTGGAAACACCAGCGTAGAGAAGATGAGTTCTTCAATATACAGCATTGAAAAGTTGGATGAGTCCAACTACGACTCCTGGAGCGTTTCTATGAAAGCAGTTTTAATCCACCAGGAGTGCTGGGATATAGTCAGTGGTAAAAGTAAGAAGCCCCAAAAAGAGGATGTAATCTGGGTAAAGAAAGATGAGAAGGCACTGGCTACAATAATTTTGTGTGTCACCCCGAGGCAGATATCGTACATAAAAGGTTGCAAAACATCGGCAGAAGCATGGAATATTCTACGTGAAGTGCACAGACCAAAAGGACCAGTAAGGAAAGTCACCCTATTTAAGAGATTACTGGCCATGCGTATGGGTGAAGATGACGAGATTCAGCGCCATGTATGTGAATTCACGTCGTTAGTCGACAAGTTGGCAGAAACGGGCATTGAGCTCCAAGAAGAGCTGTTCGTCATCATGCTGTTGGCAAGTTTGCCGAGATCGTTTGAAAATTTTGTGGTGGCATTGGAAACACGGGATGAGTTGCCCACGTTGAGTAGCCTCAAGATCAAGTTGGCAGAGGAAGGCGAACGCCGAAAAACCACCAATGAGGCAGAAAGTGACGAAATTGCGTTTATGTCGCACAGCAAAAACAACTATAGAGAAAGGGCCAGAAAGTTCCTGAGTAGCAACAACAAAAATAGTGGCAGTAAGCGACAGTACAACAACAACAAAGAAATGCCCAGAAAATTCGAGTGCAACAACAAAGAAAGGTGCAGAAATTTCTTGAGTAACAACAACAACGAAAGTGCAAGTGAGCGGTCATACAACAACAACAAAGAAAGGCCGAGAAAATTCGTGTGTAGCAACAACAACGATCATGGGAATGGGCGCAGGTACAACAACAAGAATGTAAAGTGCTACAGTTGCGGTCGCAGAGGACATTTCGCTGGCGAGTGTATGTACAACAACAGCAAGAAAACGCACACACAATCATACACAGTGTTAGAAACGGCGAACAACAACAAGAACGGATTGAACTCCAGCGTGTGGTGTGTCGACAGCGGAGCTTCAACGCATTTATGCTGCAATAAAGATTTGTTCGAGGAATTTGATGATCATTATGAAGAGATCAGTTTGGTTGGCGAAAAGAAAATTGTTGCGAAGGGCAAAGGCAGTGTGCGGTTAGCAGAAAGTAATGTGCTGTTAAATGATGTGTTGTATGTACCTGGTATACAGTGTAATTTTTTGTCAGTGGGCAGAGTAGCTGAAAAAGCAGCAGTAAAGTTTGATAGAAAAGGGGCAAAAATAATAGAGAATGGAAAAACTGTACTGTATGCAAACAGAGTAGGTAATATGTATTTGTATAGCCCATCAATGAAAGCAACAGAGTATTTGAATTTTAATTGGAAGAAGAGTTGTAAAAGTCCCATTAAGGAGGGGAAATGTTGTAGGGAACAGGTAGCCAATAAGAGAGACAATAAAATAATAAAATTTGAGGAACAAGTTGTGGAAGCCCTTTAAAAGATATATGAAAGAGAATTAATGGAAATTATGAATTATATGTATGTATAAATATTTATGTATGAGTCAATTATAATGTAGTGTGTCTACATAGAGTGTAGGGTGTATATAAAATGTAAGTGTATGTCATTGTTTGTCAATGAGAAGAATGAATAGAAACATAATGTGTCTATGTAGTTAAGGAGTAACATTGTAAGTCAATGTATGAAATGTAATGTATATATGTAAATATAGATTATAAGAAATATATGTGTTGAGGAGGGGTGTTGAATATTGTGATTGATCGCATAAGTGGCAACACATATATTTTAATTAGAGAACCCTACATTGTCCAGTTACAATAAGCAACAAATGGTTATTTGAATTAAAGATAATACTAGAAAGTAGTCACTAAGAATAATCTAGAGTTAGAAGTTACTAGAATAAGATAAAAATGTATAAAAGAAGATGTAACGAGAATAGAGTTTGCCAGTTTGTAAAGTAACGTCTGCCAGTTTACTAAGTGTTCGCCAGTCTAACACAAGTGTCCGAGTTTATTGGTGGCCAATGCAGCAGTAATTGTATAAGTAATAAAGTCTGCCAACACACCCCGTATCGTCCGTAAAAAAAAGTTTCATTTATGCACAGTTGGTGGTCATCAGCATCGTCTTCGCAATTTAGTGCAGCAGTAATTTTAAATTCCGTGAAGTTTTCTATTAAATCGTATTTCAATGTGTGATTTAAAACCGCTATATCTTTTGTGCGCAGCATCCGAATTTGTGAACGCGAACAGATTTTGAATCAGCATATTTTTCTTAACCTATGTACCAAAAATCATGAATGTGCTCGCAAAAAAAAATTCATTTTTTTTTTGGAATTTTAAAAGAATTTTATAATTTCCCATATACCGATTTTTAAGAAAGTGAGCCAATTTGACTCATCAAAACTAATCAAAAACTCATAGAGAAGTTTTTACATATAAACTCAATTGTTCTCTCCTTCTGATACCTCCCCAATAAAGGGTCTATATTATATGAAAATATTTTATAAGGCGAATAGATAGTGAGGGGAGAGGCAGAGGATGATACCAAGACAAAACATTACCGAACAATGAAAAAAAAATTAGTTTTTTCCAGTAGTGTTGACGGTTTATTTGGGATACCATTTGTATTTTGTTTTTTGCAAAATAGTCAGGCTGAATCCCCGTTTGTTGTTTTTATAAAAAACAACTATTTATAGTGGGGAATGTATTGCATTGTTCGTCGAGGGGTGAGGCAGGGAAGATTATAGTTTCGGATCACGCCACTGATCCTCATCAGTTCCCATAGTTTTTTTGTTGCGATATTCTCCCCAGAAGTTATTTATTTCTTCTATACAAAAAACCTTTTCATGCGAAGTACTTAGCTGACCAACGAAATAAACTGCATGTTGTTAACCTCGTAGTGAGGCACCAGCGAAATTGTCATGGATTTTATTTCGTTGGTCAGCTAAGTACTTCGCTTTGTTACAAGAGACATTTGGGTAAATCTAGTGTTTATTTGTCTAAAGTCTTAATGAAGCTCGAAAAATCCTAGATTACTGTTCACAAGCCTCTACATCTTTAACATGTGACTGGTGCGGTTTATGGCCCAGCATGGACATTGAGTTTGGATTAACAGTTACGGTGAATCTCAAGAGAAGAATTCTTCCGATTGGCACTAACATACAAATTTTTAAGATATTGAATTTCTTGATCTTCAGACATGATATAGTTTTTGTAAAAATATTGCGTTGTGTAATCGAATACTGATAAATATTTATATTCTCCTATGTATATCTTTCCCGAATTGGATGGCATCTTCTGACAAAAAGTTTAATTTTCGTTCCAAAAGACTAAACCGCAGAGAATATTTCTGATATTTTCTATATAAATAGTGTAGCATCGATGTTGGATAGAAGATGTGATACTCAGTTCGGCGATGTGATACTCAGTTCATGAGTTCGGCGTTGTTGCATACAATTATTGCTTCTGAAATACTATAATACCAAATATTGTTCACTATTTCTAATTTCTTCGAAGGCTTCAGGCAATAAAATTGTGGCGTACCACTTAGAATTGATCAAGCGGAACACTAGCCTCATGACCTAATTTGGTGAAGAAACACGCGTTCATTTGAAGACCCACATGATCGATTGCGGAGTTCATGCGCATAGATAACCAGGCAGAGTCTTATAAAATGATTTTAAGGCGAAAAACAATCACGGGTTTTTTCCTAATCGACATGAGCCTTTTTTGAGTCAATTTTTGCGGGATCCAACGGTCAGGTATTTATGCAGTATCGAATGAAATATCGTATGAGACAAACGGAATATCCGATTTACCTATATCAAGTTTGAAGGAAGAGTAGACCAATGGCACTCCTTCTGGTACTTCGTCCACAAAAAATGTGAAATATTTTGACAATTTGTAAATCTAATATCAATTGAATTGAGTGTGACCCTTTATGGGGAGATACTCGAAGGAGAGGACTAGTAAACGCCATCTTCAAACATTTTAAAACCATAGTAAAAATACGATGGGCACAGTTTCGAACTAGATTCAAGTTTGAAAGAAATATTAAGTTGAAGAAAAAGAAATTCAATAAAATTTAAATCGAAATTGCGATAAAATTGGCCAAATGATCGAAATGACCGGCATTGACATGAGCTAAAAATCGACCATAAACAGTTTAAAACCATTTACACAAAACTGGATCCAAAAAAGAAGCTCGATGTTTGGGTGCCACACCAATTAACAGAGAAAAATAGGATGGATCGAATCTCCATCTGCGAAGCCTTGGCCAAACGAAATGAGATAGACCCATTTCTTATACGGATGGTGACTGGAGATGAGAAATGGATCGCATACGATAACTCTGTGCGAAAACGATCGTGGTCAAAGAGCGGTGAAGCACATCAAACGGTGGTCAAACCAGGAATAACGGCCAGAAAGGTTCTGTTATGCATTTTGTGGGACTGGGAGGGGATTATTTATTATGAGTTGCTTCCATATGGCCAAATGCTAAATTCTGATCTCAACAACTGGATCGTTTGAAGATTACAATTGACCAGAAAGGCCAGAATTGACCAACAGGAGAGGTGTCGTGTTCCACCAAGACAACGCTAGGCCACACACTTCTTCTTAATGCATACGCCATACAGTCCGGACTTGGCATCAAGCGATTATCATCTTTTTCTTGCATCGCAAAATTTCTTTAATGACAACAAGTTGGTATGGAGGATTGTGAAAATCGACAACTAGAGTTTTTTGCAAATAGAGAGCAGGACTTCTATGAGGGGGACATTATGAAGTTACCTTTAAAATGCCAACAAAGCATACAACAAAACGGTGCATAGTTGGCCCAAATCGGACATTCCGAAGCATGTGAAATAAAGTGTTATAGTTGATATAAAAATAATGGATTTTATTTTCCCCAACTTATATATATACACTCAGCCTATGGTTTGCGGATGTCTTCGGAATTACACACAGGTTTTATTATTCGCTTTATATATGGTATTTTTTTAAAGAGGTTTCAGATTTAATGTTGATCAAATCAGTTATTCAATTTGCTTCAATTTCAGAACTTGATCAATTTGTAGGGGAGGTACCTAAAGGAGTGGACCATCTGACTTCGGACGTGATCTAAGCTTGGTAGAAGTAATAGATTGTACAAAGTTTGTTTCAAATTGGACAATTCTTTCGCCTTATATTGGATTTTTAAATATTGAAAATGTTGACCCTTTGTGGGGTAGGTACCAGAAGGAGTGGGCCAATGGGCCCCATCTTCCTCCTTGATCTAGGTTTGGTAAAGACAATCGGTTGTTTGGTTTAAATTGTATAGTCCGTTCGCATGATATTATAAAATTAATTGTTTGCACATTTTTTATCATTTTGTGGGGGAGGTACCAGAAGAAGTGGACCGATATTAAACTAACTTTGAAAAAAAATATTGAGTTTGGAGTCCGAATTTTCTGAAACAGATTTAGTCCAAAGAAATATGGGACTCTCAAACCAATATTTCGATGAGGCACATTTTCACCGTATCCAAGTGTAAATACCTTCATAAGCCATAAGGTATAAAAATGTAGGGATCATCAAATGTCATTGCAGAATCAGAATGAGGTGTATGTGAGGAGGAAGAGAAGACGGAAACTATCGAACATATACTCTGCCCATATGACCCATGCATCGAAACAGCAGGCATTCAAGTTTGGTAGATATGAGCTATCATTTACATCTTTGTCAAAAACTTGTCATGCTGGGGTTTCAACCTCTATATTTCCTTTACATTTTTCCATTTAAAATTTTCTTCTCTTCACAATATACTTTAGGATGATAACAGTGGATATGTTTCCGAGTGGAGCGACTGCTTTATGACAGTTGTATATCATCTAACTTAACTTATCCTATGGGGAAAATGAACAAGTGAAAAAGCGTTAATTTCGGCCGGGATACCCTCCACCATAGATATACTGACAGGTACTTGAAATGAAAATATAGGGAATGTAAACAATAATACAAATTTCAAAATGGATAAATTACTCTCAGCCTTATGGCTAATGAGAGTGTATACACTTTGACACGGTGAAAATGTGCCTCATCGAAATATATTTGTTTTAGACACCATGTTTCTTTGGACAAAATCCGTTTCAGAAAATTTAGATTTCATCCAAACATTGCCCATGTTACTATTTCTTCCAAATTTAGTTCCATTTCGAAGATGGGGAATACCGGTCCACTCCTTCTGGTACCTCCCACACAGGGGCTAGGTCTAAATGCGGGTTATAGTACATTAAAAAACATTAGTTTTTTATCTCGAGGTCCTCCGCAGGTGAAAAGATTACAACAGAGTCTTAGAACCAAACCCAAAACACAGAACAAATCAGATAACGATTTTAACATAAAAATGGGGATATATGCGGACTAGCCCAAAAAGGAGGGCGAATATTAATAATTTTTGGTGGAGAGATTTGTTACCATATACGACTACAAAATACCAAATTGCAGCGAATTCGGTTGAAAAATGCGCTCCAGAACCCCAAAATACCGAAAATTGGGGGTACCCTTACATGGGGGTTACGGGAAAAAATTGACATATGTTCATAATTCTTTGTGGAGAGATTTGGAACCTATTAAGAACTCAAAATACTAAATTACAGCCAACTCGGTGAAAAAATACGATTAAGACCCCCAAAATACTGAAAATTAGGAGGTACCGTTATATGGGGGCTACTAGAAAAAGTGGACCTATATTTATAATTTTCTGTAGGGACATTTAGTACCCAATAAGAACCCAATGTACCAAATTTCAGCGAATTCGGCTAAAAAACCCGCTCAAGAACCCAAAAATACCGAAATTTGGCGGGTACCCTTATATGGGAGCTATGCCTAAACGTGGACCGATATATCCCATCTTCGAACTTGACCTGCCTGCAGACAAAAGACAACCTTATGAAAAATGTCAGCACCCTATCTCAATCCTTCAGAAGATAGCGTGATTACAACAGACGGACGGACATGGCTAGACTGTCTTAGAATTTTACCCTGATCAAGAATATATATACTATACAGGGTCGGAAATGAATATTTCGATGAGTTACAAACGGAATGACAAAATTAATATACCCATCCATACTATGGTGGAGGGTATAAAAAGTAACTCAATGAAAATTGTCCAAAGTATCTCATAATATTCGGAAATATCTTCTGCATAACTACTTCATTAATATCCCTTTCACATTTGGATCATATAAACAGTCCAAACATATAATTTCCTATTCATTAAAATCGTCTGCGGTTTAAGAACCCACTTTGCTTACATCTGTCTGAAACAAATCGTCATAAACCCCCCCATCATGTAAAACCAAACTCCAATTTTATTTGCAAAATCTCTTTTATAATTTGTTTAACCCTACGGTCAATAACCAAAAACGTATACGTAGATCAATAACCGTGGTACATTTGTACCCATCCAAAGATAGCTCTGTAACTCATTAAAAAATAGGACTATCGTGAGGTTTTTTGTTTTAAATTAGTCTATACGGATCTGATGTAGATGTAGGAACTCAAAATTATATACACATTAAAATAATATATGTTTAAATCCATGATTAAATGATAATCTATCTTCCACGAGTCGCCCTAAAGGCCGCATATTGTCTAGGCCCACAAAAATTTGCAGAGGACTTGAGGAACACATAAATAAGATCCCAATAAAAAAATAACTAAAAAAGCTTAACCCATTCGAAAGCTATAACGTATTTACTATGATTGTTTTAGATAGATTATCAATTAAGCGTGGATTTAAATATATATTATTTTAATGTATATATAATTTTGAGTTCCTATATCTAGATCAGATACGTATAGACTAATTTAAAACAAAAAACCTCACGATAGTCAAACTTTTTAATGAGTTATAGAGCTATCTTTGGATGGGTACAAATGTACCACGGTTATTGATCTACGTAGGTAATAACTTTAAAAAATTGTAAAAATTATATATATGGAAAATATTTATAATTTTTTTCTTCGATTATGTGTGAAAATACCTCAAGAATGATTCCTCAAAATTTGATCCAAATATCTCCATTATTAAAAATTTTACAGCATTTTTATTCAAAAAAAGGTACAAATGTACCCGGTTATTGACCGTAGGGTTAAATATTTAATTGCTTTAAAATTCAAAATCAAAATAAATCTCCGTTTTATGGGGATATCAACAAAAATTAAAAATTTAAGAATCTTTATGTGCATCTGTTTGTGTGTGTATGAGTGTGAAAGAGTAAATCATTTGTCGCTACAACAAAGTTAAATGTCCATGAACTTTTGGGGCTGGTGATTTTTTTTTGTTTTAATTGAGGCTTTTGTATGGATTGACCAGCCACACCAATAACCCTCCCGGTTGATATAGAATGTTACAAAGGCAGCAACAACAAAGCCATAACAACTGTTCTTTCACTTCAGTATTTTTGTGATTTTTTTTATTTATTATTATTTTTTGTTTTTTGCAAACTTTATATCACATTTTTATATTTATTATCTGTTTTGCTGGGTTGTTTTACTCTTTTTTATATTTTGTAAATTTATAACAAATTAACAGAGCTTTAAGTAGTGTATCAGATATAATAAAACAAAAACAATGAAAAAAAAAACAATTTTTTTTGTTAAATGTGTTCTTTAGTGGGCTACTTCATCATTTATTGTTGACTTTAAATTGTCCCAAATGGTTGGTTGGATGGTTGGCTGGTGGGTTGGACGGTATGGTCTCTGTGAGTGATGATATGAAATATGTTTGTAAAAAATTTTGAAATACAATCCCCAGAGTTTATTCATATTTCTGTTTCAGTTCTAGACAAGTCTGATCATCCGACCCAACCACGGTCTGGTATGTTTTTTTTTTAATTCTGGACAACACTGCTGGTTTCACTATGGCCTGTGGTATTTATCGCAGAGGGGAAATCTGTGTAATTTTTTATATTAACTCCATCGTAATAAAAATAATAATCATCATCAGCAACACCATCAGTTTATTACCTCCCCACCGAATGGCAACAACAACATGTCGTCCATGTTGCTGTTGTTGTTTTTGTTACTGTTGACATCAACATCGTTAAACAATACAATAACATTCATTAATTTAATTTTGTTTCGATTTAGTTGTTTTTTTATTTAATTTTAATTTCTCGTTGTTGTTGTAGTTGTTGTTTTTTCTTCTACTCCATACATACATCACAGTACAGCACACACAAAAAGTGCAGTCATAATTCAAAATGTTCGTAAAAAAATAAAATCACAATTAAATAGAGGTTGGGTTTTTTATTTAGGGGGCAATGAAAGATAAAAAAATTAATTTTAAGTTCAAAAATAAAGAACGATTGTTTGCTTTAATTGGAAACATATTTTTGCTTGAGCCGAATGTCCAAAAGTATAAACAATAAATTCAGATTTGTAGTCCCTATTTAGTGTACGTAGATAGGCTTGGTAGTGTTGTGTGATCTTATCGTTCGGAATGAGTGACCGAAGCTACTTTATTTTTAGATTTAGGGGCTTTATTTTTAGATTCAGTGTCATTTATATGCTAGAGAGGTTTGGATTTAAGATTGAGGAGATATTCGCAACTTGATGAGATATATAAGAAAGCATAGACTAAACTTAATGTGCAAATGATCTCGGCTCAGATGTAAGCGACAAAGTATATTCAATTTGAAACTCTATACCCTGCTCCGCACTTTGGTACAGGGTACTATGTCTTTGTGCATGTATAGATCCATAGATACTTTTTAAGACAAAATAGTAAACACCTCGTCGAGTTCAGACGGGTCGAAGATTTTATATCCTCCGCCATAAGGTGGACATTTACTGCAATCGTTGGGGATCTTAACATTACATTTTTGGTAGGAATTTTTGAGACCCAATGAGAACCAAGTGGGAGGTACCGTTATTTCAAGGCTATCGTAAAAAAATGTACCAATATTGACAATTTTCGGCAGGAAGCCAATAATACAATTCAAATTTTATTAGAAAACGTAGCATGTTTCTCCAAATACCGAATAATGAGAGGGGTGAACCCTATTAATTTTAAATACTAATTGATATCGAATTTGGTTAAAAAGCGTGCTCGTATTACCCTAATTATCGAATAATGGGTGGTATCGATGTATGTATGTAGCCTAAACTAAAAAGTAAACCAACATTTATATTTTGTAGGAAGATTTGTTACTCAATGAGAACTCAATTGCAGTCAATTCAGTTGAAACATAAGCCAACATCCCCAAAATACCGAATATTGAGTTCTACTCTTATATGAAGGTTATACCAACTACACATTCCTATTGGGGTTGGAACGTTTGGTGAGTATATGACAACTTCAGAAGTAAAAATGGATCAAAGTTCGAAGATATGGCGTCATCATTTCTTTCTGATGACCCTATTATATTAGGTTGGGGAAATAGAAATCCATTATGAAAATGTCGATAAAATCGGAGAAATGATCGAAGTTGAACGGCATGCCACAACGGCATTTGTGTGCCACATCACTTAAAAAAAAATAAATAAATAAAGGATGGATAGAATTTCCATCTGCGAAGCCTTGGTCAAACGGAATAAGATAGACCCATTTCTTAAACGGATGGTGACTGGAGATGAGAAATAGATCACATACGATAACCCTGTGCGAAAACGAACGTGTTCAAATAGCGGTGATGCACCTCAAACGGTGGCCAAACCAGGACTAACTTTCAGGAAGGTTCTGTTCCACCTTTGGTGGTACTGGAAAGGGATTATTTATTTTGAGTTGCTTCCATATGGCCAAAAGCTAAATTCTGATCTTTACTGTTAACAACTGAACCGTTTGAAGATTGCAATTGACCAGGAGAGGGTTCCACCAGGACAACGCTAGGCCACACACATCTTCAGTGACTCGCCAGAAACTTCGGGAGCTTGGTTGGGAAGTTTTAATGCATCCGCCATACAGTCCGGACTTGCCACTGGACAGCCAGATCTCTTTCAATATGTAAAAAATCGCCGTGTTCGGATCATAACTATGTCCACTCAAATCGGAGAAATATATAGTTTTTGATCCATTTTGTGATCTGATTTTAACTGTTGCCAATATGTTGATTACAATTTATAATGAAAAGAGGAACTTATATACACATATAGCTAGATTGATTCTTCGAAATATCAGTCTAGGTCCAATATATTCTCCTATCGATTTTCGTAATGATCGAACGATTTCTTAGTTAGAGGGTATATAAAGTTTGATAGGGTGAAAATATGGCTCATCGAAATATTGGTATTAGACCCCATGATTCTTTGGGGTCTAAAACCAATCCATTCAGAAAATTTGAAGTTGATTTACAAATGTCCGTCTGTTTGGCCGGCTTGCGCGCACGATAACTCTCGAAGGTAGTAATCGATTTCATCCAAACGTTACACATCTTAATATTTCTCCCAAACTTAGTTCATGCTCGAAGATGGGGAATATCGGTCCATTCCTTCTGGTACCTCCCCACAAAATGGTCAAAATTGTGGAAACAATTATTTTTATAGGATCATGCGAACGGATTATCAACTATTATCTTCACCAATTCTAGATTAAGTCGACGATGTGACTGATAGGTACCTCCCCCACAAATTGTCAACATTTTTAATATTTACAAACCCAATATTAGGGGAGTTAATGTCCGATTTGAATAAAACTACAAAAACTAGATCAACTAGGAATATGGGACCCATTAGCCCACTCCCTTTGGTATTTCCCCCACAAATCGTCTAATTTTTCAATATTTTTTAATCCAATTTCAGGCATATGGAATGTTTGATATTTACCAAGCCTAGATGAAGTCCGATGATGGGACCCTTGGTCCACTCTTATTCTTACCTACCCCACAAAGGGTAAACAGTTTCAATATTTATAAATCCAATTTGAGGTGAATGATTTGAAACAAGCTTAGATCAGGCCCGAAGATGGGACCGTCTGCCTTTTCTCTGGTACCACTCCCAAAAAGGGTCTATATAAAAAAAAACTGGATTTAGAGCTGGAATAGTATATTTTAGATTAAGAATACTGTTGAAGTGTAGAATTGAGGTATGTGAATGTGAATTCGTACTTATGTGTACTAAATAGTACTAAATTTGGTACAATTTGAATTTTGGGAGAACCGATAGAGGTAGAATCCTGAAATTTGGAGTTAGTATCACTGTTGTGGTGTTGTTTTGGAAACGTCTACTAATGTGCACAAAATTTACTACAATTTAGATTTAGGGTGAACCGATAGAGCTGGAATCCTTAAATTTCCATTGGAATGCATGATATAAGTAGTAATGTAAATTTGTACTTATGTATACGAAAAGTACTAAATTTGATACAATTAGGATTTATGTGAACCTATAGAGATGGAATCCCAAAATTTAGAATTAAGATAAGGGTATGTTCGAAATTTATATTTATGATTATTAAGGTAAGAGGGTAGTTATGGAAATTTATATTAATGTGTTCTAACTGGTACTAAATTTGGATTTGGGTGAACTTATATTTGAAATTTTGAAATAAGTATTACAAGATAGATTTATGTTGCGCGCAGATTGGGTGTGTAGTGTTGAGATATGGAGCTGATTTTGGAAATACATACCATAACAAAACAATAGTATGGCGTTTTTTAAATAATTCCCACATTCGCTAACGAAGCAGCGGGCATATATTGGTACCTTATATAAACGAAAAATAAAACATGTGTGTAACATAGAAGACCTCAGCAAAAAATGGGCTGAGGGTATATATCTGTCGGGAACACCAACTGACACTTTTTTATTTGTTTAGCCTAATAATCTGTAATTTGGTTTTATAGGTTCTCACTGAGTAGAAAATCTAAAATTTTGGAATATTGGTCCAATTTTTTTACGTCCCAAATTTCAGTATTTTTGGGAGGAATTGTTTACAACTGAATTGGCTCCAATTTAATATCCTGGATTTTCATTGGGAAGAAAGTCTCTTTACCAACAATTATAAATATAAATATAGTACCCCCCCGTTATTTCCAACCGAATCGGCTCAAAGTTGGCAGTTTGGATTCTCATTGATTAAAAACAAAATTATTAATGTTATTTATCGGAACCATTCCCCTTTTCCGTCATTTTGGGAACTTGAGGCACCTTTGCCTAATGTATTAGGTTGTCATGGGGTGTCAAATATTCTCACTAAAAAATATAAATACTGGATCACGATTTGGTATAGCTCCCTTTCAATAGACCCACATTATTTTCGGTATTTTGAAGATTGTAACCACTTTTCCCCACATATAAATGTGCCACATAAACAACCAAACAGCACACAATTTGCAATGCCATCGAATATGAAGTTCCCGACCTTTTGAAGAAATTTTGAATGTACTCTACATGTTGGCGGCTATAAAAACTTCGGCCTGATAGAACATAACAACGTTTTTACTTGTTTTAGATATGTCTATTAATCTACGATGCACGATAGCCACAATATCAGTGATCCAAAAGTGCGTATGAGCAACATGATGTGAAAATTATGAATACGTCGAGGGGGAAAACTAACGTCAGTTTATTCGGTCAATGGACAAAAATATCATGATGAACGATTGGCTTCATGTGGACTAGGTGAACCAGAGCAAGAAAAAATGACTGGATCGAAAACAACGAAGGAACAGGACTGAGTACCGATCTTTACTTTTCGTAATAGTTTCTTTGAACTAATTAGTTCCCGACTATATAACTCTTTACGCAGAATTGGTTCAAAGACTTTTTTCTAAACTCTCTTCCCCGTGTAAAAACCTGATATGCTCCATTACCAAACATTCTAGAATGTATACGCTTTATATTCTGGCCGAAGGTTTAAAACCTCTATATACAATTAAACTCAATTTCATTTTCTTCTCGAATTTCTAAATCACGATTATATCTGCATTATTAGTCATACTATATCAGGATGTATTTATATTTAATAGCTCGATTTAATTTTGACCGCAAGTGTAAAGAACCTTCGAAGCAATATATTGTTGCTATTATTAATTTAAATTGTTTTTGCTTCAATGTAGCTGTTGTTGTGTAATTAATAGAGAGCAAGCATCGTGTGAGTTCTAGTATTCACGAATTACAACATGTTCGGTTAATGTAAACGATTTAATCAATGTCGTCAATTTGTAGCGAGCAACAACAACAACAAAAATGTCTCCGCGTTCCTTTTTGTAATTTTTATGCAAAACATTATTCACCGGGGACAGCAACATGTGCATCTGTTGTTCGATATCGCCTTTATACATAACATAAAATCTTAAAAAAAATATTTTGTGTACAAAAAAATATAAAGGATTTAAAAAAATATGTGTAGAAAAATAAAATTTGTCATGTGCTCATCAAACAAATACATCTGGTATTGCTTTTTTTTTAAGTCACTAGGACATTTTGTTATGCTCTCATCAAAGAAATATTTTTAATGAACACAAAGATGTCAGATTTATTTCGTAGTGTTTTATTTTTTTTTCTCTTTTAATATAATATTTTTGAAATGTGTGACAGCATTAGAGAATTTGCCAAGGAACGATTTCAAAACAATAAATTTTTTCCGTTGATGAAGTGAAAGCAATTTATATTAGCAGCTAAGGATTAACGCAACAAAAAACAGACAGACATTGGATGGCTAATAATAAATTACCTCCTAATAATAATAAAATAAAATCCATGAGTTTGTGTGGAGGTTGTTGTTAGTGTGTGTGTGTTTTTTAAATCTGAAAATCAGTGACTAAGTGCCTGCCACCATATAGACCATTATTATAGATGAGATTTGACCAGATGTTGAGAAATTGTCACAGTGCTTTTATATGTTTATGATGGTGGCACATCATTATTAGTAAATATTTTAAATTATTGGGGAAATAAATGTTGACCGTTGCCAACGATATGTATTTAATATGATATAAATCGACTCTACAAGGTCTTAAAGATTATTATTTTAATTCCTATAATCCACTAACAAATATATTTTGTTCAGAATTTATAGATGAATTGTATCCATCCTGACAATTATTTAATTTTTAATGTGATTTTTGGATGGTAGTTTTTTTACCTCAGGTCACACCTTGAGCTACTTTTCGGATTTTTTGTTTAAAAAATATTTACTATAGCAGTTTGCGGTGCCCACTGTACCGAAGAGCGTGGAACAATTGTTCCCATATTCTGAATTAATCTAGATGTGATAAAAGTATTACAATTTGCAAAAATTCGATGATGTTCGATTGATTAATGGTATGGTTAAAATATTAGGTTTTGCAATATTTGGTTTTGATCGGATAGTCCGTACATTCTCATGATATAATAACATTAACTTTCAGCAAAATTTTGATATTTTTGGTAGAAGAGGACCGATATTCTAAATGTTCGAACTTGGCTTGGCTTGTGCAAATTGCATTCACTTCGGTTACAAATTGCGGATGGGACCCTAAAAATAGGAACATTTTCTGCGAGGAGGACTTTCTGGGCCCCTTGATATATCCTTGTTTTAATACTAAACATCCTAGCAACAATGAATGTGCCAAATTTCAAATATTTATTTTAAGTTAATTTTTTTAAGTGAAGCTAGGAAATAACTTACAATTTCTTTCTGACCCAATGTAATTTCAACAAATTATGCATTCGGCACGGGCACCACGGCGAATTTATAATATAACATTTATGTTGCTCATACGCACTATTAAATTTATACCATTTTATATGTATCGGGTCAAAATTTAATAATTTCGAAATACCAGATTTCAAATTTAGTCACGAATGAGATATATTCTAGATTACATTAGGTCGGTCGTCGAAAATGTCGATAGAAGCGGAGAAATGATCGAAGTTGACCGGCATGTTAGCAGTCGTAATATCGCCCAGGAGCTAAAAAAAATCTACTTTGAAAAGGACTATTTCTAGAATGAAGACAAATGTCGAACCTTGACAAATTTGAAATTAATTCGTATATGCAAGTTCGCATTAGGGGGAAATAAATACAAATTATCAACATACGATGTTTGTAAAGCCACATAGCCCAATATGCCTGATGAGCCGCTTAACCAACGGCGAAACGCGTCGCATAATGGTGGGTACGTAGGTTCTTCTTCCGGCTTTCCTTTTAATTGCAAAACCTAGATCATTAAGCTCGACTCGAAAGAGTATATAAATAACTCACTTAAAATCGACCATAAAACTGTTTCAAACCATTTACACAAACGTTAAATTCTGATATCAAAAAATGGACCGTTTGAAGTTAGCAGTTGACCAGAAACGGCCAGAATTGGCCAACAGGCGAGGTGTCGTGTTCCACCAGGACAACGCTAGGTCAAACACATCAACAGTGATTTTCTTTCATTGCAAAATTTGTTAATGATAAAATTTTGGTATCTAGGTAGGATTATGAAAATCGACTACTAGAGTTTTTTTGCAAATAGGAAGCAGAACTTCTATGAGAGAGGCATTATGAAGTGACCTTAAAAATAGGAACATATCATACAGCAAAATGGTGCATATTTTCCCAATCATGATAAAGTCCTATAGTTCATATAAAAATAATGGATTTCATTTTCCAAACCTAATATTTAGGGGATGAAATGGATCGAATTTCTAATTTTTACATTGTAAAAAATTGCGGATGCGTCTTTTTTAAACACCTATTTTTATATGAAGGAGTTGCCACATCGAAACAAAATTTAACATGTGTTAATAACAGGGAGTTATGCGTAAATATTCACAAGGGTGCATATTTACGCATAACTCCCACATTCGAACAAACGAACAGATATTGTGGGGATGACATGGGCCGAAAACTCCACAATTGTAAGGCGAACATCACAAATTTTCCATGGGAAGGCGATCTGAACAACTAATTCGAATGACTGTCACGCTAATGAACATCTATTGTGTAACTAAATTTTAATCTTATGGAGTATTTTTTCCTTCGGGAGCTGTTGACCTCTAATCGGTCTGTTCACCAAGCTCGGAATATAGATCCGTGGAAGCTAAGAGCTCAGTGGCAGTTGTGTACTTATCCATATTCCATCCACTGTGGGTTGTGTTGTGATGTTCGGCTTATAATTGTGGCATATAGATCGACTCGAGAAAATTAAGTTTTCGGACTACTTCATCCCAATATTATTATCTGATCATCACCGAAAATTATAGGCGTTGTCCTTGACCATATCTGGATGCCCATGGAAAATTTCAAAGTGATCAGCTATATATTTTCTCCCACTAGTGTGGTAATGGGTTACTAAATGATATATGAATACGTAAGCACCTGTAAATATTTAAGTGTAATACCCATATCCGAGTTTAAAGGCCAACCACTCCTCTTGGATATACTATCAACTTCTCGGGTCTATGTCTTTCAGGAGTAAATATATACGCTATAGAATAAAAAATTTGTAATTTTTCACACAAAAGTCAGGGTCCATTTGACCCGCTAAATATTGACCGATCTTTATCAAAGCAGGTATGCTTGTTCTTTGGCCGATCCCAAGAACCCATCCTACAAGAAGATCCTCGTGAAGATTGGCTCATAACTTCACTGAATTCGATTTTGTAAGTGGAGCATGGAAATAACTTCAACCCATAGCGATTTCCAATAAAATTGAAACCGGCAGGGGTACCATGGCGAATTCATAATATAAATATTATGTTGCTCATACGCACTATACGGATAAAGTGAAAAAATCTTCAATATTTTGGATTTTTATTGTTCCATTATAGAAAAATAGTAAACAAAAAATACATTATGCCGACATTTTATTACTGAATACATCGACATCCAACCTTTTCTCCAGACCTTTCTTTATATCTCCATTAACGTTATCGGTGGATAGGTTTCCCCTAAAATCATAATAACAAAGAGATGTGTTACTGGTTGCATCTCTAGGCAAGAGACTAGAAACAATTTGTTTTTCGGTTCATTGGATCCCCAAAATATTACTAACAAATTACCAACAAATATTTCAAAATGATCAGTCCATAACTGAAATTGCAAAGACGCAAATCGAATTTTCTGGTTTTTAAAAAGCGACGCAAATCGGGACGACGCAAGTCGGGGCTCTAGTGTACAATGAATATGTTATGGGCTAGTCGTCACGAAATGTTGCATGTAGAATGGGTTCTGTCCATAGAAGACCCATATTGTTTTTGGTAATGATCGGTTAATATTTAGAGGATGAAATGGACCCAAAGGAGTATTTGTGTATGTTTTTCTGGTCGCCCTAGAGTCCACAATTATGACCCTAACATAATGAAATTTTACACAGAGAAAGGCGCCTGGCAATGGAATAAGCATGGGTGGATGGGAGTTATACGTAAATATTTACAGGGGTCTACCTATTCTCATATTGTTGAGTATTATCATTACCACACTAGAGGTCGGAAATGTTGGCTAAGATTTCGGTTATGGTCAAGGACAACGCCTTTAATTTTCGATGATGAACAGATTACGTGGATGAAATAGATCGAAACCGCCACAATTATATGCCGAACATTACAAATTTTCCATGGAAAATATGGTCTGACCTCTAATCGGTCAAGAGAGTGCAAACATCGTGAAATATTACCCATGCTCGGAATATCGATTCACAGAAGCTAAGAGCTCGTCGGTAGTTGTGTAGGGTACCAGTAAATGAGTTCGCTACAATTGTGTTATGACGTTCGGGACCACGAAATGTATTATGTCGTGGTAAATGTGCTTCCCATTGCTCCATCTCATTATTATATTTTTTTAGATGTTCAGCTTCTAACGTATATCACCTCTTTTGTGGGAAAGTTACCAGATGTAGTGGACTGATATGCTCCTTTTTTGCAAAATATTGATATTTATGCGGTAGAGGTCCATTTGATCCCCTAAAGTCATCATAAAAACAGATCTAATTCAATATGGGAATGTGGTCTGAATTGGTTCAAGTCCCTTTGATCCCCAAAATATTAATCAAATTAAAACAAATACATTTAGGCTTTTGTCAGAACCGGAACCACAGCCAAATTCATAACTATCGGTCCATAACTGCGACCTGTAAATCGATTACAAGAACCAACATTTCATATTATTAAACAAATTTTGGGTCCCACAAATTTAATAACATCCTTAAAATACAGTTGTGTAGGGTAGGATTATGATTAGGAAATTCAGTTTTATTGGATTTATTGTTGGTATTTTAAATATTTTTAAATATTAATTTTAAATAATTTATCTCTAAATTGTGTTCAAAAATATTTCGTAAACCAACCTTCTTTGTGAATATCATCACAAATTAATGATGGAAAGCGACGGCATCTCAAACCCAAAACAATCGAATATGTGAGAAGGTAGATACATACGTTTGTATGTATGTCGTTTGTCTTTGGATGCAAATTCAGTAGAAGACTCCACCTCCTTTTCACAGTCACGAGACGTGAGCTAACACGACAAATGCAACAAATCAGAAAAGACAGCGAAGCGAACATGAAAAACGAAATGAAGAAAGAAAAACACGGTGACACAGGCGAACCACTCTCTTGCCAATGAAAACACACGACGCTATGTGATGATCGACGACGAAGGCGACAGCAGCGATGTTTGCGATTCGACAACACTTGTCTACAGATGTATATAATACATATTGAATACATAGATATGTATACATATTTATATACAGATCGTTCCCTCTTTTCCTTTATTCCTAATTGATTTCATGAGTTATAGATAATTAAGGAAGAGAGGAGAAAAAAAACACTTACCCTTCTCTGATGCTGCGATAACATTTGATGTTGTTGTTGTGGTTGATGATGATGCTGCTGCTGTTGTTGCTGCATTTGAGATAGATGTTGTTGCAATTGTTGGACCTGTTGTTGTTGTAGTCGTGGATGTTGGTGTTGTTGTAAAGATGTTTGGCGAATTGCGGTTGCGGTAACCGGTGAATGGGCGGGTGTTAAAATTTGCTGATGTTGTTGTTGTTGCTGTTGGTGGGTTAGTGTTTGTTGGGCATGCATTGTTTTTAAATTCTGCTGTTGTTGTTGTATGCTACACGACAATCGATGTTGTGGTTGATGCTGCTGCTGTGGATGTAGATGTGGTGATAGTTGTTGTTGTTGCTGTGCATGTTGAGCTTGCTGTTGATTGGCATAGAAATTCATTGAAGGTAATGAAGAGATCGCTGTTGCTGGTGGTGTTGGAGAAATGTGAGGTGGTGTTTGTTGTTGTTGCTGTTGAGCATAATTATGATATTGTCGTTGTTGTTGCTGCTGCAAATATTGTTGCTGTTGCACTAATTGCTGTTGTTGTTGCTGCTGACATTGATTTTGCGTGCGTGTTGTATCTTGCACCCAATTACTGACACGCAAATGCTGTTGTTGCTGCTGATGATGCAACAACTGCTGTTGTGGTTGCTGCAACATATTACTGGCATTATTGGCTAAGACATTTTGATTATTATTTGTATTTATGCTGTTGTTGTTATTACTATTATTGCTGTTGTAATAATAACAACTTTTTAAATTATTGTTAATTGTATTTGTTGCATTGTTGTTGTTGCTGTTGTTATGATTATTATTGGAATTATGCATTTTGGTATTGGTTTATCATCAAATCAATCTGAAAATAGAGAAAACTGTTTATAAAACAACACAACATTCGAAATCTTGATGGTGAATACTAAAAAATGAGGCTTTCTAACAAAAAATTGTTTCAAAATATCGCAACGACAAATTGTAAATATTTGATAATTTTCAAATATATTCAATAAAAGTAACTGTATTTCTGGTTAATATACATATGTCAGTATAGAAAAACAATTCTGTAATTCCAAATTAGACAATTTGGAATGGAAAATGTCTGTAACCAACATCAGTTATGGTGAAATAAAAATCCATATCTAAAAATTAGGTTCAGTTTCAGTGTCGCTGGTTTGGGCATTTCGGACTAACTTTATAAAATATATTTTAAGTTCGTGTGGCTCCAAAAGTTAGTAACACAAGGAAACGTTGGTTCCAGACCCACATTTTAGTATACCAGTCATATCTTGAATATCTAAATCGATCAAGCAATGTGTGTCTGTCCATCCATTATGAATTGCAATCAATGAACAGACCGCATTTATGAACCAAATTTGGCATGTACTGGTGATATGAACCAAAAGTTTTATTTTTGACAGTCTTCTTGGTCGAGAAATTGTACAGGGGGAAGGGGTTCTGTCCATCGAATAAGCAGAATTTAAATCGGCCAGTATTTCGCGGGACAAATAGATCACAACTATTGTGTGAACAAATAAACAAAGTGCATATTATGGCGTGTATGTTCACCACGCATAGTTGGTCAGAATCGTTTTTTTTCTGGTTAAATGTCTGTAGATTTTCGACGGATAAATATATGTTTATAATTCTTCTACAATTCTATAATTATTTTGTTTTACAGGCAACATCAAAAGCTTTCCGGCTAATCCAAATCGTTTCGGTATTTGGAGAAGAATTTAAGGTCAAAGTTCAATTTTAGACTTATTTAATATTTTGCATTCCAAACCAAACCCCAAAAAAAAAATCGTACAAGAGCCAATTCAGATAAAAACCGTGTCCAACCGTGCCATTATGTTTGAAAAACATTACCAATCTCCACAAAATATCGAAATTTGAGAGGTAACGTTATATGATGGCTTGCCTAAAAGAGGGACCAATACTGTTTATTTTTGATAGGAAGAGGAAATGCTATACTATATTAATATGTATACTAACGAATCGATTTTTGAACCACAAAGCTTCAAGATTTTATTGAGAAAGCATGCAAGTGTATAAGGCAGGGATGATTGACCTTTAATCTGAAACCAATTTTAATGATGTAAGTGCCCGTATATCAGAATGTAAATATCGCGCAATTTTGCCAGGCCCGGGGTTTAACCAGGCACAGAAATTTAAAGCTCGGTGGTAGTTGAGTAAAGTATCATATGTTCGTTCACGTCCGATTACTGATTGGATCCTTGAAATTCATGAAAAATGATCCGGAATTTAATTGAAACATTATCTTTACTGATTTCTTCTTAACGTAGCCACCTCGCCAAGAAGAAAATTCTCACAGTTGGAAATGGAAAAAAAAAATGTAAAGTGGTTCATAGTCCTGCGGGTTAATTAGACCTCACATTTTCAAAAATATTATTGGATCAACAGTTACAATGAATACATGACAATATGAGAAATGATTGATGACTTGTTACGGTTGGCTACTTTCAACTAGATGACGTTAGGTGTAATACAAAAAACGATACGATAAAAATGTCTGGATCGTCGACCGGAAATCTGGATCACAACTGTTCACACAGATATCTTGTGATTTAACGTTTTGCGAATTCTTTCTGTGTGGCCTTGTGAAAGGTAAGGTCTACGCCAACAACCCAGCCAGTGATGCCAATTTAGCACTTTTAATGCTACATTTAGCACTTTTCAAACTCGATTAGCACCAAAAAATTGATGTAGAACTTTTTTAGCATTTTTATTTTTTTTTTTTGGAATTAGTTAAAATTATTTAGATTTTACATTGACGCATTAAAATGTCCCTATGTTTCACGCTATGAGTTTGATTTCCCAATGTTAAAACCAGTGAGCGGAGCAGTATAGTCGTACGGGGCCGACCTTATGATACCCTACACAACTTCCACGAAAATCTAATTTTCTATGGTTCGATATTCTGAGCTTGGGCAATATTTAGCGATATTTGTACCCCATTGACCGACTAGACGTCTACAGATCCACTTCACCGTGGGTTTTGTTGTGATGTTCGGCTTTCAATAGTGGCCTATAAATCGACTTATAAAAAAACACAAAAAATTAAGTTTTCGGTTCGCTTCATCTAAATATTATTATCTGATCATCACCGAAAATTACAGAAGTTGTCCATGACCATACCTAAATCCTCATAGAAATTGTCAAAGCGATCCGCGATATATTTCCGCCCTCTAGTGTGGTAATGCGTTACTGAATAATATATGAATACGAGTACCCACGACAATGCAATTGGTATCAATGTAAAGGTAAACCACTCCTCTTGGATATACTATCAACTTCTCGGATCTATGTCCTTCAGGAGTAAATATATACGCCATAGAATACAAATTTTGTCATTTTCCACACAAAAGTCTGGGTTCATTTGACCCGCTAATATCGACCAATCTTTATCAATGTTTATTCTTTGGCCCGATCCCCTTCTCCATGCAAAAATTCGCGGTGTTTGGGTCATAATTGCGATCTCTGGAGCGACCCGAAAACCCGACAAAAATAAAGTTTTTGGTCCATTTCATCCCCTAAATATTAACCGATCTTTTCCAAAAACAATGGGGGTCTTCATTAGCCAGAACCCACCCTACATGCAAAATTTCGTGAAGATTGGCGCATAACGGTGGCCTGTATCGTGTTTACAAAATATAATGGACAGACGGACGGACGGACACACATGTCTAGATCGACTCAGCTAGTCGATTCTCTCAAAATGGTCGGTACTTAATATGGTTACTATAGCATCGCCTGCTAGTAGGTCGTCTATTTGGTAAAATTAAAACCCAAATTAAAAGGGCCTTCGTATGGGAGCGATGTAAAAAATAATCGGAAACTTTCTGGAAAAGAGTTTTTTATTAACCGTGAATCCGGAATGCCAAATTATATCCACTTCAGACTACCGAAAATTGGTCGCGTCCCACTTTATAATAAGGTTATGTCAAAAGATGGATTTACATCGAAAATTTTCAAAAAACATATTTATAGATTACAGCCACTTCGGCGAAAAAAAGTTCTTAACCTAAAAAAGGCGAAACTAAGAAGGAACCTTTATGTGGTTCTACATAGACCTATGTAGAAAATAGTCCGCATATAAATATCCTATCCCAAAAGAACCCACAGAATGTGTTTTACATTTTTTAAATAAAGATGAAAGAGCAGTACTTTAATATGAGAACTATGTGAAAACCATCACCTTGACAAAATTTGAAAAATTTGAACACAACATTAAAATCAAAAGTTTCAAATTATAGTCAATTTGATGAAATATTGTGCCAGACGTCCCTAAAATTCCGTTCTCTAGAGCAATTTTTACCAATGTTAGCCAATATTAGACAACTTTTTACACACAAAATCTAGCATTTTTTATCAACAAAGTTTAGTCACAAAATGACTTCCTAAAATAATTCACCACATGAGATTTTGAACCCATTGGGTGGGATTGGGAGGTACAAGGAGGAGTTGGCCGATAATTCAATATTCAAACAATTCAAATGCATTTTTAAAATACTAGGTTATGTAAAGTTTGATTCAATTCGGATACTCCGTTCGCATGATATAATAAAATGAACTTTCATTCTAATTTGGACCACTTTACGGGGGTGGTACCAGAAGATGTGGAAGAAATATTATGATGTGCATAGGTTAATCGATTCGATTGTCGATTAACCTAACCGGGTACACCCGCCAGTAGACAGACTTGGGGTCTAAAACGGATATTTCGATGAAGCACATTTTTCATAGCAATGTTAGGCTGAGGGTCTAATAATGCTGGAGAATGCTATTGTAAAATAATCTAAATCATTTTTATTGAAAAATGTTCGCATTCTCATTATGAAGCCAAAAATTAGGAATTAGCCCTCATACTTAAGGAAGCTTTAAAAAAATATCTCTTAAGTTCCGCACCAAACTTACTATGTTGTCGTATATGGGATGGGTCTTTTTAAGAGACTATTTTAAAAACGTGGATTCATATCAAATATTTTCAGCATACTTCCGTGGCGACATGAGGCTAAAACATTCAAAATACCGAGTATTGGCCGGGACCTTAATAGTGGAATATATACCAAAACATCGAGCCCACATAAATCATTTTCTACAAATATGGTTTCATCCTTTTATAACCTGGAATACCAAATTGTAGCAAGGATATAAGGATATAAACATTATCTACAAAGTTGTTTTTCGCACTCCAAGCTGAACCTGAAATACCAAACTGCAGCCACTACGTAAGAATATGCGGTTAATCACTAATCACTCTAAAATACGGAAAATGAGGCTGGTCTTTTATTTGATGGCTTTGTCAGAAATTGAATTATCAAAACATGAAGCCACATCAAACATTTTCTGCAAAGATGATTTTCATCCTCCAAAAACAGGGAGAATATAAATAAAAGCTTCACAATACCGAATATTAGCGCTATGGAAAAGAATGCCCTATATGGAAAATTATGTACAGAGTTATTTTTCACACTCCAACCTGGAACTTGGAATATCAAAATGCAGCTAATTCGGCGAGGACATGCGGCTAAGCCCTGCAAAATACCGCAAAACGACGCTGGACTTCTATTAAAGGGCTTTGTTATTGAATTTTGTTTGCAATGAATTCGAAATGCCAAATTACAGCCATATGTGGCTCAAACCTTCAAAATGTTGAAAAGGGAGCGGAACCTTTGATACCAAAACTTTGTATGAGTAGTAACAATTTATATACAAAATTTCAAATATTGCGATCTCTATCAGGACTTCAGCAAGACTTGTGTCAGCATCAAGCGAGGCAAAAGTGTTTCTCAAACTTTAAACAGGTTTTTTTTTTTTTTTTTTTTTTTGAAACTGTGTTTTACGAATGGCGGACACGATAACTAAAAAAGTAATAACTCAATCTGTTCTAATTTCTACCACGTCATTCTGTGTGTACCTAGCTATCGTATAAACTAGGATACTTTAAAATCCATCAAGATTTTCCTTATTTTCAACATGGTTTGTTGTTAAATATAGGGAATTTTTACAAAATTTTATTTTATAAGTTCGCTATTTTGTTAATTTTTGTGCGAAGTTATTAGTTCTAATTAATATCAGAGCCAGACATATACTTTTTTTAATTACTTTAGATTTCAGATGATCCAGTGGTCGGAAATCATGGGGGGGGGTCCCCTTAACGAGATACTTTAATGATTTTTCCAGGAATGTATAAAGGAGGAGCAGCATGTGGTGATTCGTTTTTATGCAAAACCCCCTTTCTTTTTGCGTTTAAAATAAATTCTGCGAAAGAATTACTAACAGTTCAATGTCGTGTGAGGGTGTGGCGGAAATTTCACTGTTAAATGAAATAAAATTTTTGAAGGTCGTTATCACTATTTCAATACAAAAAGTCCCATTTGCCAAAAAATAAGCAACGTTCACGTTTACATGTATCACCTCCCATAAAAGGTAATATTTAAATGTTATTTACACTTAAAAAGGGTTCCAACCAAAGTCCACTAAAATCTTTTTTTACTTTTCGCTAATTTTTCAAAAGCCATAATAAGGCCGAGCCACACACGTTTTTACCAATTCCGGTTAATATTAAAATAAAATGATCGCTACAAATAAACTTTTTGTTTGGTTTTCTTTTTCCGATGAGTAATTCCCCATCCGTCGGAATGACCACAATTGTGCGTGATGCGTATTTGAAATTATATTTTTTGGGATTTCCACACACTTTGCTAAAATGGTCAAAGCTCGACCACAAAAAAAAAATGTTAAAGCTAACAGTAACAACAAAAATAAAATTACATTTTTTATAGACCACAATTAGAAAAATGTCGATATTTGCAACTGAAATACTTGGACAGAATGTTTGTCCAAAAATTTCAATCTTCAATGGCGTAGGTGGAAATCCCTGCGCAGGATCATCTTCCATTAAGTCCTTATTATCTTCCCTAAAAAAATATCACTTGAGAAATGTCTATGAAGCTTAAAAGTGAAATTATTCGGAATCATCACACCCCCTTTCTTAACTAGGCCAATTCTACGCCCCTGATGTCTCTGCAGGTAAATGAATATATAAAAAATACGATTGTCAATTGTTGTCAGTAATTCGATCAAATGCAAATTATAACTTAATTAGTGAGATGTGAACTTATTTTCAATTAATTGACGATCACACCCCAAGCTGGCGATGGTGGTGGAGGTATTGATTTACGACATTTTTTGTTATTAAATAGTTGCGGGGGTTAATTAACATTTTAGCAGCGACGACGACAACGACGACGCAGTAGATCTGGTGAAATGATATTTTTTTTAAAACGCTATCGGTTTATTAACACCAAATCAAATGGAAGGCATATTCACCGGCTGGCACGGACACCTAACACGTCGTATTTTTTATAGTAGTAAAAAAGAAACAACAACAATAACAACTAAACAAAAATGATAAAATAAAAACAAAAATAATAATACTAATAAAAGTAAAAATTGTATATTCCACGGGCAGTGGAGGTGGTGGCGGAGAATACGATCGACATTGTCGTAGTCGCAGCTTTGTGTCCGCCGCTTTTGTGGTTTTGAAATTTGCATTTTAATTTTCTTGTTATTGTTGTTTTCATTTATTTGTTTTGCTTTTTATATAAAAATAGTTTGTCAAAAATTATGAGTCACTCATAAAAATGTGCGTAGACAACAAATGGTTCAGTCACTTGGTCTTCTGCTGCCGCTGCTGTCGTTGTCGTCGTTTAGTGTTTCACATTACGCAGATGTACGCGTCAGAATGTGCAAATTTTTATTTGCCCCCAAAAAAAGATATACCACACATTTCGTTCGTTAATGACTCAAAAAAGAGTTTTTTTTTTCAAAATATAAAACTATGAACATCATTTTAGCAACAACAATAAATTAATTTCTAAGTTGAGTGCAAAAAGAAATATTTATATGCACACATATATATTTACATACATACATATGTTTTGCAATAAGAATATTATATATGAGGAGGATTTTTCGATTTACAAATGGCCTCCGATAGCCTCCATTTACAGACATATATGACTTATGTTAAAAACAATGTTGCGATCTGCATAGTTTAGATAAAATCAATTATTCCGATCGCATGATATATATATTGGCCTTTTCTCAAAATTCTATACCAGTAGAAGGCAGCTATACACCAGATTTTTGAATAACATATTTTTTAAAAATTCGTGTCAAGGTGTGTACAGTTTGGACTTAAGGTCTCTTATTAGTACCCACCAGACAGTCATTCGGACATTTCAAAATCGAACCCAGACTGTCTGAAACGTCCTTAAGTTTGTGGGTCTGAAAAGCGATTTACATATACGGGTGCTATCCCGAAAAGTGGATCAACATTGAAAGAATTCAAAATATCTAATAACAGTATATAGAATTGAAAAACATGTGTATAGTACTTAACATACAGAAAATCGTCACGTCGAATGATATGACTAAACTTGAACCTGGACTGACTGCAGATAATTCAGATGCCAACAAAAATTTTATTAAAAAAATATTTTGTTTTTCGATAGAAATATTTAGCACCCTAAGAGAATCAAAAATGTAATACTAGAGCCAATTTGATTCAAAAACGTGTCCAAAATACCGAAAAATAGGTTGTACCGAATACGAAACCTTTAAAATGATTTTTTTTTTCGATATTGCATTTGAGTTTTTTATTGGACATTTTTCAAAAAGATTGTAAATGTACTGCATCTCCTGAATGTAGCCCCGTCAAATGTTGCTCATACCCTATTTATGATAATTACATTAAATCTGTGCACAGAATATCGTTCTATGGTCAGGGAAAACATCGGGGCTCAAACTTAGCGGACGCCATTTGCTACAAGTTTTTTTGTACCCTCCACCATAGTAACTCATGCAACTCATCGAAATATTCATGTCCGTCCACCCGCCAGTAGTAATCACTATGTCATCTGAAGGAATTGAGATAGGGTGCTGAAATTTTGCATAGGGTTTTATTTTCTTTGCAGGCAGGTCAAGTTCGAAGATGGGATATATCGGTCCACGTTTAAGCATATAAGGGTATCCCTCTCCTCCTATACAAGGGTACCCCCCCGCCCCTAAATTTTTGTGTATTTTGGGCGCGTTTTCAACTGAATTCGCTGAAATATGGTACAGTAGGTTCTTATTGGGTACTAAATTTCTGCACAAAAAATTATAAATATAGGTCTACTTTTTCTGGTAGCCCCCTAGATTTCAATATTTTGGGGATTTTGATCGTATTTTTCCACCGAATTGGCTGTAATTTAGTATTTTGAGTTCTTAATAGGTACCAAATCTATGCACAAAAAATTATGAATATAGGATAGCCCCCATGTAAGTGTACCCCCAATTTTCGGTATTTTGGGGTTCTTTAGCGCGTTTATTAACCGAATTCGTTACTATTTGGTATTTTGTAATCGTATATGGTAACAAACCTCCTTACTAAAAATTATTAATATTCGGCCCCTTTCTGAGGTAGTTCCCATATAACCCTTTTTTATATTAAAATAATTATCTGATTTGTTCCGCATTTTTGGGTTAGGTTCCAAGACTCTATGGTAAAAATTTCACCTACGGAAGATATCGAGATAAAAAACTAGAACGTAAGTTTTGATAATTAATCTCCCCTGTGTGGGAGGTACAGAAGGAGTGTATCGATATTCCCCATCTTCGAACTTGAACTAAGTTTGGATGAAATAAAAAGGTGTGCAAAGTTTGGATGAATTCAAAATTTTCTGAAACGGATTTGGTCCAAAGAAACATGGGATCTAAAACTAATATTTCGATGAGGCCCATTTTCATCGTATCAAAGTGTATACACCCTCATTAGCCGTAAGGCTGAGGGTGTAAATACCAATTAAAAATTTCTGAATTTTGTATTTGGCGTACATTATTATTTACATAATCGGTATGTACAAATGTAGGTATAGTTCCACTTTATGGTATGTTCCCTATATTTTCATTTCAAGTTGTTATTATAGAAAATTTATTCTTTTCGACGGTGGACATTCCAACGGAAATCCTATGAGGACTATGTTATTGCATATGGTAGTACGTTATTCATGCTCTGAAAAGAGAATGTTCGAAATTACATACACTTAGATTGGAAAACTGGGATAGGAACTTCAACGTACCGAAAATGAACGAGTCATTTAAATGTCATTCCTTAGATAAGTTCTGGAAAGAAGATTTCTAAAAAAGTTTAAACTTTATTAATATCAAAAATGGGGCGGAACTTTTATGTTAGCGGCTATATCAAAAATTGGTGCTATGTAGACCATTAGGCGAGAGGAAAGTCTGATTTGAACCAAGCGTTGCACAATCTATTATCTTTACAAAACCTATTTCAAGTTCGAAGATGGGACCCTACCTCCCCCAGGAAGGGTCAGTATTTCATAAATTGAATAACCTATTTGATCAATATTAAATCTGAAACCTGTTTGATAAAAAACATACATTATATAAAGCGAGTAAAAAAACTTGTGTGTAATTCCGAAGACCTCCACAAAACATAGACTGAGGGTATATGTCTGTCGACGACTGACACTTTTTTACTTGTCAATTGAAATTTTAATGAGATATTTTTGGAAAGTTAAAGGTTTAATTTAAATAAAAATAAAACAATCTAATTTGAAACCGAGAATGGGGTCCCCTTAATAAGAATCCGACTGCTCTTCTAATCTACAATTTATACATTTATTAGTGTACAATGATTGGGTAAACTTGGAAAAAGACGATAAAGTTGGAAAAGTACCATTACAGTTTTTCTAGTAATTAAAATCTGATTTTTTTGTAGAATATTTGAAGATCAAAAAAAAAATATTTCTCATTCCCTTTCATTACGCAATAACTCAAAAACTTGACCCTATGGCGATTTTGTCCACCTGGATTCCTGGATTCTGTTGATCTTCAATTGGGATCAGTTTTTATAAATAGGGTGTTCCTCAAAACGCAGATGTACAAGGGTGAAAAGTTTTCTTTTAAGAAGGGTTAACGGAAAATGTGAAAGCTTTAATAAATAAAATGGCCAAACATATTTTGGAAACATATATTGTAATTACTAAATTACCTCCTTAGAGCTCCTGTCACTACGTGTGTTTCGACTTATAGAAATTCGAACGTAGTTATGGCCCCTCAGATCGTTAACACATAACTGTGACTACTAGAGCTTAGCCCTAGTATCAAGCACAACCACAGTTGCAATGGTGCATCAGAGTTGTATTCCGGACAAGAAGTCTAAAAATCGACTAGAAAATCTAAGGAAACCCCACTTAGACAGGTAATAAGGAATAAGTACACTGTAAATTACATTTCAACACTTTTGTAGAACATCTTTAATATATATAGGCTGATTTTTTTTAGCTATTATCTTTTTGTAAATAAGCAAAATTATCGATTTTGCAGTGAAGAGATGCCAGAGGCATTGCAAAAGCTACGAAGGCATCCAGAAATAGTCACACTTCGGTGCGGTTTATAGATTGGTGGCAGTAATGCACGTACTTTTTATTTCTATAGTCCTTGACATTTTCAAGGACTTTAATAAGCGTGGATTTTTTAAAGAATATTTTTCAAGGACAATAAAAGGCGCGGATTTTTAAAACAAAAATTTTCAAGGACCAAACAGGGTGGATATTTAGTGAATATATTTTCATAGTTGTTGAATATATTTTCATAGCAATTAGATTTTTAAAATAATATTTTTTAAAAGCCCTATAAGAAGCGTGCCCTATATGAGTTGCTGAATCAGCGAATCGTAAATAATTTTAAATGTTGAGAGACTGAAATGGTGAAAAGGGTATGTCAAAATTAGACCAGTTGAGGCGCAGTCGCGGTCCACATTGAAGGAATCTTCAACCTTAAAATGATATGGACCCTAATATAGATTCGTGTATTTTTCTGAATTGCATGTGCTAAACTTTCCTATAGGTACTAAAAATCACCCTTTAATTTGTACTTTTTTTGTATTTATGTGTATTTTTCCTATTTAAACCTCAACAAACTCTGAACAAGTGCCAGAGTAATTAAATAAGGCTTTAGTTCAACTTTCACTTATTTTTAGATCAAGAGGTGACATTAATGGAAACGGACGAGTGTCATTAGTATTACAACGAGAGACGTGAAATTCTTGAGTTCACTCCGAAGGGTCGAATGACCCTTATCATTCTCCTTAACATATATTTCTGATCATCGTGTCCAATGCGACTACACTTCGGCATTGATCCGGGTCGCTAAAGTCCACTTCATATCACGACGTGCCCGTCACTCCCCTATATATGTTCTGGGTTCTTGGCTTATATTATTTTGAAGATTTGAACAGCAATAATCCCACATTTGAAATTTCGGATTCGTGATCCGTATTTTAACTATCTCTCATATTCTAAAGATCCTAGCACAGCACACAGAGTTCCCTCATAAACGTCCTGACCTATTTAAGGAATTTTAAATTCAAGGAAATTTAATGCTAGCCCTAGTCAAAAATAACAAAATTGATACTTGTTAAATCCTACCTCATATTTTTTTTCGACGACTATATGAGGCGTGGGTTTTTTAAATATTTTTTCGACGACTATATGAGGCTTGGATTTTTGAAACAATTTTTGTCGACAAATATATGAGGCGTGGATATTTTTAATAATTTTTTCCGACATTACATTAACAATTTGTCTGATTTATTTGTAGAAAAAATGAAACAACAATACGGCAATACTAAACCAAAAAATGTATATATATATTAACGGATCAATATACTATCTTCCCTTAAAATTTGTCAGATCTAACAATTGATTAATTTGGGTCTGAAATGGTTATATGTAATGAATGCAGAATTTGCTTTTCCTAAGAATTGGGTTCGAAGGCTTACAAAAACTATGCAGTTGCATAGGAAATGTTCTAACGTATGGCTGTCATGTGCCTGCAGGCTGAGCTGACCCGTGATTATACCTCTAAGTCTATAAATTTATTTTTTGTTACGATAAGTTTAAATTATTAATAAAAATATGTCTCTATATAATATTTCACATTCGAAGAAGCTTAATTTAAAATTAATTTAATTTCAATACTCTAGAAATGGCTTTGACCGATTTTAGAAGTTTTCAAAGCAAAAAAAATATCAGCTCACTTGATTTGTTGTTGTTGGTTTATTTGGCACTTTTGTTGGTTTAATAACATCACATCAATTGCATTATTTATTTAACGCCCACACAATGTTGTTATTGTTGTTGCTTTTATTTGGCAGATGATGGTTGGTTGGCTGATGCAGCTTGGAAATTTTGAGGTCATTCATTAAAATTTTTTATATATTTTTTCACACTGTTTTGTTGTACACCAACACTTTTACAAAATTTTCGGACTTCGTATTAAAACAAAATAATATTTAATTACGGTGTGTGTATGTGTGTGCAACTTTGGATATATAATTTAACACTGTTGTAAATAATTTTTATTATTATTAATTATAACAATTTAATCATTAGCTCGAATTGCATCCCGAAAAAATACACATAAAAATAGAGGGGTTAATGCCTTCGAAGCAAAAGGCTATTCAACTCAACTCTGGATTGTAATTTTTTTATTTTCAACTCCACGGTTTTTTTTTCGTCAGTTGATTAATTACCATGCAAAAAAAAAGGCAGGGCAAGTTAAACTAGAAGGGTGGGAAATGAACACTGAGAAAAGAAAAGGATCATTAAAAAAGGACACGGAATAATTTATGCCAAATTGCGTTGCAAATTTTTCAAGGGGTTGTGTGGGTGGTATGGCGTTTTGTAACACGAAGTTGGAAGCCAATTGGAAAAAATTGAATATCATCACATCACTCACTCACTATTGCATTATAACGATGCACACGTACATACGTACACCCCCACTCACTCTCTTTTTTATTTGCACACTCTCCGTTTTTGTTATTGTTGTGGTTTTCTCAACTGATCATCATCTTCACTTAATTCCCATTCACTTCGTACACTTTAATTATCAATGGCCGATCAATTCGTCAACAAAAGGCGACGGCGCGCAATTTTTTATTCTTTGTTTTGTTTTCTTCTTCTTTTTTTTCTGTTTTGGCTAAATGTCGTTGTCGTTTTCGCGATTGGCATCAATGGCGGCAACGATCACGGCGTCGGCGTTGGACAGTTTTGTCACTGATCGTTCGTGGTGTTCGGCGTGTGTGTATTTTTTACTTCCTTACGTTAGCAAAGCCCGCAACATATTAAAATACGAAATGTAAACCGAAATTTGATAAACCTTTTTTTCGCCAGTCGGTCGGCAAATGGCTCGTTCGCGACACACACAATACAATCGGTCGGTCGGTTGGTTGCCTGCCTGCACGTGTGTCCGTAGTATTTCTGTTGTTGTTCTTTGTTGTTGTATGTTATGGCTGGCTGGCTTAGTGTTGTGTGAGTAAGAAGTTAACTAAACGAAGGAGCGCGCAAAAACAAAAACAAACTGAACACCGCGACAAAAATTGAAACAGTCGTTGGACATGCAGAGGCCTGCCTAAGGCTGCATTTGGCCAGTTAGTCGTCAGGCAGGCAGTCAACAGGACAGTAATCAATGAGAAGTAGTAAAGAGTCGAGAACTGTTGACTGACTTCACCTACCAAGAGAAAAACAAAAGCGCTATTGTTGTTGTTGATCTATCCAACTTCAAGTTCTGTTTTGTTTACATTCTAGCCCAACTGTTTGCCTGGCCTGCCTGCTGCCCGTTTGTTGTCATTGCTTCGGACACGATCTCCTATTTGTTTTTATATACTTTTGTCGTTCGTTAATCGTCGTGTAAAATGTTGGTAAACAAAATGTTGATTACCACAACCAAAGTGAGTGAGCAATGAGTTGACTGGTTGACTGGCTGTTAAGCGCTCACGCCGCCGATAATTCACCCAAAAAATTATGCAAACTTGAAAACAAATATCACCAAATAGCCAATAACAAAAACAACAACAACAATCGCATTAAGCGATAACTTTGGCTGCTGCTCATTCAGTTCCATTTATTTTTTGGTTTTGGTTTGTTGACAATGTTAAATGTTGCATGTGGCAGTAGCAAGACTCATTGCCACATTTAAGTTAGTTGTGGTGGACCTATTTATAAGAACCTTCTTTAAATGAATAATACATAATTATAAGGCACAGTGTTTTCAAAGGGAATACATGTATGGAAAAATGGGTATTATTTAATTGAGAACAGGGATGGTCCGTGTGACGAATTTTTAGGTTTTCGACTGTCACCAAGTTGTAAAAGTCGAAAATGTCAAACACCGGTATAAAATGTACCAAATATAGTAAATATCATTTATTTCAATATTTTCAACAGATATATTTTTTCAAGATTATCTAATATTTTTCTGATTATTTGAAATTGAAACTCATACCAAATTTTGAAATTTTGTATGAGTTTCATTAAATCATGGATTTCCGACGTTCCTAACGTATGTATTTAACGTCAGAAATGTATGTCATTTACGTCACTACTTCTGACGGATCATCTCTGGTTGAGAAACTTTCATTCCAATAAGAAAAGATTACTGACGAAACCCTTAAAAAATGCGGACTTAGGCCTAATAGTCATATTTGTCGAAAAATGTCTCATAAATTAGTTAGAAAGTATCAGATGTCAAACATTAGATCAAGTTGTAGAACTCATTTAGTTTCCTGTTTTTTTTTTAATTTTATATATGTTAAACCTATTTGACGGATGTACTAGAAGGAGGTTTTGTACAAATATTTAAACGTGCAATCCATTAATTTTACAAGAATTAAGAGTGTTAAAATATTGACACTTTTTAAGGAGTTCACCAATGGATCTTATCTTCAGATTTTAAACGTTGGGTAATTTCGAATTCCCAATTAACTTCATGAGAATTTTTAAAAATGTTAATTCTTTATCCAGTCATGATATAGATCAACTTTACAGAATATTAAAAAAATTGGTATTCAGTAAATTTGTAATCGTTTTGTGGTGAATGTGCCAGAAGTAGTAAATTTGTGTTTTCCATTTTCAAACTTCATTTAAATTTGGAATAAATATTACGATTTGCTGTGTTTAGTCCAAAATCGGTATTAGTGATTAAAAAATTCAAAATCGATGTTTTCGATCGAAAATTGAAGATTAAAACCAGTGAGCGGAACAGTATAGTCGGACGGGGCCGACCATATGATACCCTACACAACTTCCATGAACATCTAACTTTCTGTGGCACCAAATTCTGAGCATGGGCAATATTTCGCGATGTTTGCACCCTCTTGACCCACTAGAGGTCAACAAATATTATTACTATTCAGTACAGTCCTTCTAATTACTTGTCCTGATTCCCTTCAACGTGGATTATTTTGTGATGTTCGGCTTTCAATTGTGGACTTTTTTCGGTCCACTTCATCCCAATATTATTATCTGATCATCACCAAAAATTATAGGCGTTGTCCTTGACCATACCAGGGTACTAGTGAAAAATTTCAAAGCGATGAGCGCTATATTTCCGCCCTCTAGTGTGACAATGGATTACTAAATAATATCTGGGAACCTAAGTACCTGTAAACATTTAAGTGTAACTCCCACATCCGAGTACATACGACAATAAAATTGGTATCGATTTAAAGGTCAACCACTCCTCTATCAATTCCCCTGGTCTATATCCTTCAGGGGTAAATCTATACGCTATAGGATACAAACTTTGTCATTTTTCACACAAAAGTCTGGGTCCATTTGACCCGCTAAATATTGACCGATCTCTATCAAAACAGGTATTCTTAATCTTTGGCCCGATCCCCTTCTCCATGCAAAAAATTCACGGTGTTTGGGTCATAATTGCGGCCTCTGGAGCGACCAGAAAAACCGACAAAAATAAAGTTTTTGGTCCATTTCATCCCCTAAATATTAACCGATCTTTTCCAAAAACAATAGGGGTCTTCATTGGCCACAACCCGTTCTACATGCAAAATATCGTGAAGATTGGTCCATAACTGCGGCCTGTATCGTGTTTACAAATTATAATGGACAGACGGACGGACGGACACACATGTCTAGATCGACTCAGCTAATCGAGATATGACGATCGGTATACTTAAAGTTGGGTCTAGGACCAATATTTCGCGGCGTTACAAACTTTTGGGGCTGCACAAAGCTATAATACCCTGACAACATAGTTGTGTAGGGTATAAAAAATACATTTTTATTTTAATCCCCTAATACTTTTCGCAACTTTTCGACTTTCACTTTTTCGTACACCTTCAATACACATTTGTCCATAATTACATATTCTTGTGGGCTAAATTGGGAACTTCGTGGTATAACAGTCTAAAAATTATCCTGAACAAATTATATATTAGAACATGCTTTAATATGGCATCTGTAAAAGCCAAACCATTGTAAGTAATTTGAAGGTCATAGGACTATTTTCCAAGTCATGTCAACTCAACCGCAGAAAAATTTAAATAGGCACCGGAAATTTGCAATATGGGTCCATATTTGTGTATATAGACCGCATATAACATTAGGTATTCAATCAAAGTGGCTATAATTAGGCAGTTCGGAATCTTAGGGCGTACATATACACACTTTCAGCCTATGGTTTGTGAAACAAATGAAGCGATATGCATGCACTGGTGGCCAAAACTAAAGCAACTTAAATTGCAAACTAAATAAATGATCCGTAGCTTTTTTTTTTAATAATGTTATAGTAAAAGTTTTTTCAGAAATAAATACGTAATTTATACACTTTTAAAAAATAGAAGATATAAACTCAAAATTTATTTTGAAATAAAAAAAACTTCTATGGAAAACATTTTGTTTGGTCAAAACTAAAGCAACTTTTTGATTTTTTTCTTATAAATAAGCAAATTTTACTAGTAATCGACAGTGTGTCTATAACGCAAAGATCTGATGATTGTGCAGGTCAGTGTAAAACCCTGATTTTTGACCCTCGCAACCAATCTTTGACACGTTTTGGTGTATGTTTGGAGGTTATTGTCAAGCTGAAACACCCAACGAAGTGAACCAAAGAGTTTTCCAACACATTTGTATAGACAATCCAATCCATTACTTCATAAAAGTCGTAAATAAATCGAATTTCATAGAAAGAAATACAGCCCAATAACAAATACCCTTGAGTCTTTGTTTGAGTCTTTAATAGTTATCTTTAATTAATCCGAGACCAAATCACTGATATATTCATGGTATATTTCTCTGACATTACTGGTAATTACAGTTTTATCGGAGTCCAACCAAATGTAGAGACAATTCCCTTATCCATAAATTTTTATTTATTTCATAATATTGAAAAAAACAACACGATTCCTTTATTTTTGAAAAAGTTATGCTGCATTTATAAACCTTACAATTTTAGTTGTTTTAGTTTTGGCCACCAGTGTATATGTAACCTCAGCCTTTGGTTTGCGGAGGTATCGAAATTACACAAAGGTTTTATTATTTGCTTTATATAAGGTATATGGTTTTATTAAAGAGGTTTTGAATTTTGTGTTGATCAAATCGGCTATTAAATTCGCTTAAAAAATTATTTATATGATTATAACATATTGAAGCAGTGGACCAATTAGTCCCGTCTTCGGTCTTGATCTGGGCTTTGTAATGATAATAGGTTGTGCAAATTTTGGTTGAAATCGGGCATTCCATTCGCCTGATATTTGATTAATGAGTGTTGAAAATGTTGACCTTTTGTGGGGGAGGTACCACAAGGAGAGAGCCTACGGATCCCACCTTCGAACTTGATCTAGACTTGGTTAAGTTAATAGGTTGTACAAAATTTGTTCCAAATCGGATGTTTGCACAATTTTGACCATTTTGTGGGGAGGTACCAGAAGGAAGAAACATGGAGTCAAAAATCAATGTTTCGACGAGGCACATTTTTATCGTAGCAAAGTGTATATACCTTCATTAGCCATAAGGCTGAGGGTATAATGAATTATAATTAATAGATCTTCTTATTTCTTTTTCTTGCACGTTGGTGTTTGGTGTTAGATAGCATCGTAATTTTTTAAAATCTAAAAACATTTGAAATTTGTCTCTATAGTTTTTTTTTTTATTTTGATCGACCTTGACACTTTGCAAACCTGGAAAAAACATTATAGAATATCATACAAATGTCTGAATAAATAAACTAAGGGTGGTATAAGTTTAACTATTTTAAAGGGTGTATATTGTGTACCTATCAAGCCATTTTTCATGACATTTTACACGTAATCTACCAAATTTTTTATATGTAATAATATGCTGATCACTGATATCAATATTTTGATAAAATTTTCTTTTGTTCTCATTTATTAATATTTATGTTTATTATTCGCTTTAATGTCATTGTAAAGCATTAATTCCCAATTAGATTTCCTTTTTTTTAGCTTGATTTAAAACACTGTGCCAACTGGTCATTAATATTATTATTATGATTATTTTTGTGCATTCACACACAATAACAACAATAACTCCTCGCCAAAAGGAACTGTAACAATAAGAATACTATTAACAGCTGCAGCAACAACAACACTCGCACACTACACCAACAATAGCAACGAATGCAAACGCAAATGAGCATTTTAACGACGACGTTGAACAGCGAATAATTTGTTGTCGCCGCTGTCGTTATTACACGATCGTTGTTGCCGCCATAAAATACTAACCCGCGACCAATATATTGTTGTTGTTGCGCATTTGCATTGTATTGGTCTGTTTGGCATTGTAGTGTGATGGTGTTGCCGTTGTTAGTGGTTTCATTCACACTGGTCCGATGGCAGACGCACAATTGTTAATTTGATGTTGATGCATTATTGCCTGACCAGCCAGCCACTGGCTAGCTCGCATGGGATGAGATGTGGCTGGACTAACTTAATTTGTTTTGTTTTTGTTCTGACATTCATTGTCGCCATAGAGAAACGAAAAAATAATAACAAAAATTAATGCAGCGAATTCTGCTGCTGCCATCACCCGCTATACTCATTACGACAGCCATTGTTGTTGATGGCAGCGACAGAGAGAAAGAGCGCGACAACGTCGTTTAATTTAGTTAACACCATCGTCGGCGACGAATGACCGTGCCGATCAGTTGTAGACAAATTTGAATATCAGTCGACGCCAACGTCACAACGAATGTGTGCTGAAGATAGCAGCGCTGTTAACGTTGACGTTAACAGCTGCTGATGCTGTTACTGTGAACTATTGTGAATGATAGATAAATAGTGAATGGTTGGTGTTATTAATATTTTAATCCTCTTGGAAATATGTTTATACCCACAATAGAATTGAGGGCATATGAAGGTTGTCTTGATCTATATAGGAAATTTCAGAGACAACCCCTGAAAAATAGTACACATAAAAGAGCCAAACCTACGTTACTTCCCGAATTACCTTATTTTAAAGTTCCTATGTTTCATTTAAGGTTTTTAAAGCGTTGTCGGCATTTATCCTAATTTTCCGTTCGAGTATATTCCCAGAAAACATATTCTAGACTCTTGGTACAAAATTTCGTCATTCAACTTGGTTGGTAATATTGACTTATTTTGATAATTACTTCCTGTAGTTGTTGTTCCTATTTTTTTTAACTGACAATGCCATTGAAAAGGGTAACATTCAATGTTGACCGAACGCACGTAATTAACCCATTTAATGCAGACACATACACTAACACACACTCATACACCAGAAAAGTGAAAGTCATTTTTGTCACTGATAGCGATTCTTTGAAATTTTGGTAACAAATTGACCTGACAACATATCGTAGAGGAAATGGTGGTCATAAAATTGTATTATTCTTTATCTTAAAAAAAACATAAATGAAAATCATTGCAAATTTAAAAATGTGTACATTTCATATCGAGAATTAAAAAAAAATCTGGTAAAAAAAAATAAAAGGATCAGGAGTAAATTATTGTTTTTATAGATTTCAGTAGTATTGGCGGGTTATTTGGGATACCATTTGTATTTTGGTTTTGCAAAATAGTCAGGCTGAATCCCAGCTTGATGCTTTTATAAAAAAACAACTATTTATTAGTGGGGAATATAGGGCATCGTCCGCCTAGGGGTAAGGCAGGGAAGACTACAGTTTCGGATCTCGCCACTGATCCTCATCAGTCCCTTAGTTTTTTGTTGGGATATTCTCTCCAGAAGCTATTTAGTGCTGCTTAAAAGAATCTTTCATACCCAAATGTCTCTTGCAACAAATCGAAGTACTTACGTTACCAGCGATACCACCTCAATGAGAAGTTCGTTGGTACCTGACTTTGTGGCATTTACAGACAACTACAATATCTTTCCCACTGATATGTGTCATCACTTTGTGACGAATGCACATAACGTTGTTGTTGGTATTGCTAGTTAAAGCAAGATATTATTTTTTAAGGGAATATCGGGAAATAAAAAGAAGGTCGAGTTTTTTTTTACAATATTTTGCAATTTTTTAATTTTCAAGAACTGCTTGCATTGGTTGTTTGAAGCCGACTATTTTTGATTTTTGCATTTGTTTTGTGCTATGTTGGTACACATGTTCACGCTGGCTTAACGTGAGAAAACAATGAGTCCACGTTATCTAGAAATTGAGATTTTAATCTGAAAACTATACTAATGTAAGAGTAAAGTGATTGACTGGCTTACTTAACGATTCATCAACGTCCAGACAAACGGATGAAGAAGCTAGAATCTTCAAATTTGGGGTGAGGGTCACTCATGGTCCATAGATGTCAAATAAGTGTGTATTTTTGGAAATTAGTACTAAATCGACACGAAAAGTGCTAAATGTGGTCCCATTTGTAAAGGTTTTTTTTTTTTTTGGAAATTCGAACTATAAGTATCCAAAAAGTACTAAAATGTACTAAATTTGGTACAGCTTCGTAGCATGTGAATGGATAGAGCTAAAAACTTAAAATTTAAAATGCGAAATAAGGTTGAGCGATAGGGTTGATACAAGAAGGTAGTTTTGAAAGCGTGTACTCATGTATACGAAATGTACTACACAGTACTAAATTTGGTACAATTTGAGTTTGGAGAAACGAGCTGAAATCATGAAATTTGAAATTAAAATAACCGTCGAAGTGTATGATTGTGATATGTAGGTAGTTTTGGAAATTTGTACTTATGTGTACGATAAGTACTAATTGGTACTATATTCCGCACAATTTTGATTGTCAGTTCATCCACTGGAGCACCAGTTGGAACACTGAAATTTGGAAATATGATTACTACTGCATTGTAAAATTGAAATATGTTGGTAGTTTGGGAAATTCGTACTTATGTGTACTAAATTTGGTACAATTTGAATTTTGGGTGAATTAATAGAGCTAGAATCCCGAAATTAGGAGTTAGGATCACTGTTGGGGTGTGGGATTGGTGTATGTAGGAAGTTTTGGAAGTTTCTACAAATGTGTACTAAATGGTACTAAATTTGGTGCAATTAGGATTAAGGTGAACTGATAGAGCTGGAGCACTGAATTTTGGAAATAAGGTTATTGTTATAGTGTGGGATAGGAGGTATGGATGTAGTTTTGGAAATATATACTTATGTGTACTAAATGTTACTCAATTTGATACAATTTGGATTTAGGGCTGGAATAGTAAACATTTGAAATTAAGATTACTATTTGAGTGTAGATTTGAAGTATGAAGATAGTTTTGATAATTCGTACTTATAATGTATAGTGTACTAAATGTTACTAAATTTAGTACAATCTTAATTTTGGGAGAACCGATACAACTAGAATTCTGAAATTTGGAGTTAGGATTCTTTTTGGGGTGTAGGATTGGGATATGTAGATAGTTTTGCATATTTGTACTTATTGTACTGGATTTAGATGAACCGATAGAGCTGGAATAATAAATATTTGGAATTAATATTTCTGTTGGAGTATGACATTGAGGTATTTAAATAATTTTCGAAATTCGTATTTATGTGTACTAAATGGTACTAAATTTGGTACAACTTGAATTTAGGGTAAACCGATAATATCATACAATAGCTACAAATCAAAAAATGACGCTATCTCTTCATGTATAATAGGGTAGTCAGGAAAAAATTTATCACACCATATATAAGAACTTTGAACAGACCATGATCTCAATTTTGTCTGACAATGTAATTTAAAGTTGTCTTGAAAAGATTGCCGCAGATCCAGTTTTTTTTATCGAAAAATTGTGCTTTGAGACGAAAGCATTGGGTACGTAAATGAGCAGAATGGTCGATTTTGTAGTGAAGATCAACCAGAAGCATCATTGGACCATACCTCTTCAGTCGCGCAAAATCTATAGATATATTTATATAGCTCTTAAAAATCACCCTTTTAACAGTCTGTTTTTTGTAAAATTAATGGGGTCTCCCAGGAAAAAAACTCATGTTATGATAGGACCTTGAACCTACCGATAAAGACGTGAGAATTGGTATTGATTTAATAATAGTGGGGCTGCCGTTAAATAGGGCTATACCACAGCGGGGATCGATATTGATAATTTTGCGCTAGTGTAATTCGACACCCAATCAAATCTTAAATACCGAATTACAGTCAATTGGGTTGAAAAACAATTCAAAAATCCTCAAACTTCGAATATTGGGAGGTACCAACCTGAAACTTGGGTCAATATTAATAACTTTTGGCACTGAGATGTGTTTTACAATGAGAACCCAAAATATCAAATAAAATCCAATTCGTTTGAAAAACGTGTTCGGGCTCTATCTTAAATATTGCGACCTCTATTCTCTATTTCAACAGACGGATATGCGTAAATCGACATTGAAGTTTATTCTGACTCTGATCAAGAATATATATACTTTGTGGGATCTCCGGTGAATATTTTTAGGTGTTGCAAACGGAATGAAAAATTTAATATACACGCCACTATGGGGTGAGGACAGTTGGTATATACAAAAATTCTTTAAATGTTTCTATTCATTGAGATGGACACACAATATAACTAAAATATTCCAAGACTCTTATTTGGGGGCTATGTGAAAATATTAATCAACATTATAAAATGTTTCTCCCTTTGAAGGCTATGTTAAAATTTATATTGGAAATTGTTTGTCAAAATGTCTTAAATCGTCTGAAAATCTAAAATGCCTACTTATCGAGATATCTTCTTGGGATATAAGGCTGCAACAAGCAAAATAACTTTATATCGAGAATATGTCAAAGCATGTATGAAATTGACAATTGTTTTCAGCATGTCTTGCTTTCTTCAAGAACGTCAAATTACAGCAACAATTAAGTACATTTTTGACGGTAAACCATTAAGGGGTTATTTATAGTCACTAATTGAGCACCAAACGAACATATTCGTTCAATTGTTTACAAACAAATTTACCCTTCTTTTTTAGAAGATTTAATTTCTTCTGAATTGCATAGTTTGCTGACCCAATGCCGCTCGAAAATGAATAAACTGATCAGCATTTATAACCCTAATATAACCATTTATAATCCATTGCTCTTAAGCTCAGCTTATTTAAAAATATCCACTTAAAAAATCGTAATCGGTCAAATTCACAATTTCGGTTCATACCTTCGAACATATCTCAACGAATGTCCGGACACCCAACATTTTGCAACTATTTAACACTTGTAATTTTTTAATCAGACAACACTTTAAAATTGAAGCACTAATTTGATTTAAAATAAATTAGATCAAATAACAATAAATCGATCATTTACAAAACAAAGATAGTAATAATACATTTCCAATTCCAAGAATTATCTAATAAAAAATCATACGATCTTAACTTCCTTTGTTGTAAAAAATAGAAACACATCCACTTTCTTTACACACCTATTTTTTCTAATACAATTTCCTAAACACGATCGTGTAAAATCTTATTTGAAGAAATAAACAGAAAAAATATATATTTATAAAACAAATCTAACCTCCTAAACGGCACCACCTCTCCCCCTCAACATTGTGTGCGCTTTGACGTTTCGAAAAAAAACAACTCATCGTCGGCGTCGTCGTCGTAATGAGTCATCGGGGTTTTTTCCTGTGCTGTGTTTGATGATTTTTTTTGTTGCAGACTGATTAAAAGTTGTTCAAATTTGTTTGCCGTCGGCGTATTTTTGCAAAATAAGGCATATTTTCATTTTTGTCTAAGTTTGGGGACAACGTTTATGTTTGAGACCAAATAAAGGTGTTAAATTTTGAAAAAATAACAACAGAAAAATATTTATTTACCCAATGTGACGAAATTAAATATTTTGGCAAATAAACAAGAATAAGAAGAAGTGGAAATAAAGAAATAGTTTTTGAAAAACTATTTGGGGAATTTTTGGCAATAGTTTTGGTTCTTAGAAATGACATATATGGTGTGAATTCTACAAGATATGGTCTTTGATTTGTTTGGATGGAAATATTTTGCATTAAAATCTCAGAAAATCACCTGATGTCTCGGTATTTTTATACCCTCCACCATAGTATGGAGTGTATATTAATGTTGTCATTCCGTTTGTAACTCATAGAAATATTCATTTCCGATCCTATAAGGTATATATATATATACTTGATCAGGGTAACATTATAAGACGATGTAGCCATGTCCGTCCGTCGTTTTTAACCCGAATTCGCTGAAATTTGGTACTTATTGGGTACCAAAGTTCTCCACTAAAAATTATAAATATAGGTCAATTTTTTCGGGTAGCCCCCATCTAAGACACCCTCAATTTTCAGTATTCAGGTGTGCGTTTTTCAACCGAATTTGCTGCAATTTGGTATTTTGTAGTCGCATATGGTAACAAATCGTCCTTCCAAAAAATATTATTATTATTATTATATTATATGGGAAGTAGGTGTACTTCACCATATAGCCGTAATCTACCATAGTATAGGGGACAGTTGTCGGGGACAATATATCGGCCAAAATTCAGGCATGTCCTCCCTATTAATTGTACCTCCTGAAGGAAAGAATTGAGACACAAAACTAAAATATTGGGACAAATATTGTCCCAAAAATATTGACATATGTCGGTCATTAATTAGGCATATCCCTCATATAATTATAACCCCAAATATTCGCTAATCTCAACACTATGTAATCTAAATTGCAGTAGTTATTAGTATCAGTCCACGCTTGGGGTTTCATTAGAAATTGCTGGAATTTTATTTGGTGTACATAATGCTCTACATAAACCGGTTAGTAGAGTTATCGGTATACGTTCACTTTTTGGTATGTTCCCTATATTTTCATTCAAGTATCTGTAGGTATACCTATGGTGGAGGGCATCCCAAGTTCGGCACGGCCGAACTTAACGCTTTTTCACTTGTTTAAAATTATTATTAGGTTGGTGAAAAACAAATCCATTATTTTTTTATGAACTATAGGACTTTATTTAACATGCTTCGGAATGTCCGACACGCACCGTTTTGTTGTATGATTTGGGGCCATTTTAAAGGTAACTTTATTTGCAAAAAAAAAAAACTCTAGTAGTCGATTTTCACAATCCTAACTAGATAGCAATTTTTTTATTATTAAAAAAGTTTGCAATTCAAGAAAAAGATGATAATCGCTTGGTGCCAAGTCCGAACTGTATGGCGGATGCATTAAAACTTCCCAACCTAGCTCTCGAAGTTTCTGGCGAGTCCTGGTGGAATACGACACCTCTCCTGTTGGCCAATTCTGGCCGTTTCCGGTCAATTGTAAATGGTTTAGTCGGGTCAACCGGTTTAGTCGGGTCAGCCGGTCAACTTCGTTCATTTTGAAAAATTAATAATTTTTGGAACCACAAATTTTGGTATTTTGGAAAGTTTGGATGTAATTTTATATTTTGTATTCATATGGGGTTAGGTAGAGACATTACCTCCCTAAATTACTAATTTTGGCTCACGTTTCGTATTAGCCCAAATATAATAGTGCCCCAATTTTTCTCAAAAATTGGCTCTAGTTCGATATTTTAATTCTGGCAAACTTCTTACCGAAAATGTTTAATATCGGCCCACTTTTTGGAATATATCCAGCCTCAGGCTCAATGTAATCCCATTCACCTTCGGTACCCTAAGTAAATCATTATTTTGGAAATAGTTTCAAAGAATACCTATATTCAAGAAAATCCACATTTAATGTTGGAGTCAAGCTCCTACATTTTATTTTGGTTCATGTAGGGTCAGGCATTATTTCCTGTTTTATCAGCCGGAAATTTGTCACCACGTTTCAATTTTTAAGAATATACATAGAATCACTTTCCGTTAAATTGTAAAAAAAAGTACAGGTCGCATTTATGATCCGAATTGGATGAAATTTAGCACAGGTCATTTATTGAAATTGGGAAAATCGATTCAGAATCAGAATTTAAGTAAATGGTGCACCAAAGACACAACTTTATAGCATAACGCGTGTCAAATTTTGTTGAAATCTGGGACAGCGTACTGAATTATGTCTAACATGATGTGTGCTAAGTTTCGTGAAAATCGGCTCCCATATATATTTTCGTCCGATTTTATGCACCAAAGACCCTATATATCTTTCGATTTGCACGAAATTAGGCACAGCCTACTGTATTAAGCCTAGAATGATGTGTGCTAAGTTTCGTGAAAATCGGTTCAGATTTAGATTCAGCTCCCATATATATTTTCGTCCGATATAAGGTAAATGGTGCACCATTTCTTTCGATTTACACAAAATTTGGCTAACATACTGATTTGAGTCTAGAATGATGTGTGTTAAGTTTCGTGAAAATCGGTACAAATTTAGGTTTCGAAAAGCCGGCGTCTGTTAGGATACATATGTAGAATATACCCATTGTGGTGGAGGCCCATTCTGAATTTACTACTTTCCTTACTGGTTTTATATAAGTACATTTTCGGCCATTTTTTAGACTCTCCTTTTCTTTGTACAAAATCTGTTTCAGACTGGCTGATGCGCATGATAGACAGAACCTTTCAAATTAAGTTCAACTACGAAGTTTGATACTATCGGACCTCTCCAGTTGGTACCACAAAATGACCACCATTACGCTATAAACCAAACTTTGCAAAACCTAATATACAACATATATGATATACCTCAATAAGGTTTTCTATCCCTTACATTCCCCTCAGAGGGTCAAAATTTTGAAAATATATACAATATATACAAGGATAAAACTTGAATGTGGAATCTATCGGCCCACAAAGATACATTTATTTAATCCACAGACCTGGAACAAAATTACCAAAATAATATACCAAATATATATTACATACACAATAGGCTGGGGGTAGAAAGCCGACCGATACTTTCAAAATATTTTAACCACATATCATGTTTAAAAAAAAAAATACCGTCGGAGAAGACGTTTTGAGCCGATTGTATTAATCACAAAAAACTTATTTTAATTTCGATAAGTGCTCCGGCATCGAATTCTATACTATATTTGGAAAAATGTCAAATCCTAGAATAGTTCTAAGTTCGAATTGTTTAAATAAATAAATCGAAGTTTTTCCATAGAAAATGTAGGGTATGCCTAAAGGTGAAACTATGATTAATTTTCCGTGGTCTTATATACTCTCGGTGTCACAAACTTATAATACTCCCACTAAATATTTGATTAAAAAACAATTTAAATTTATTTTATTTATTGCACAGGTTAAATTGTATTGTTTATTTGTATTATGATTTTTAATTATATTTTTTATAATAGACAATCACATAAAATTAATTATTGTTATTGTTTGGAACAATATTTATTTTATTTTTTTTTTCAGATACTTATTAGACAGTTTGGAAACATTTAGAATGTATTTTAAGTTAAAGGTGTTCTGTTTATTTTTTTTTTTTTTTTTATTTAATTTTTTTTTTTTGCAATTAAGCCACTACTTAAGTAAGTCGCAGTTGTTCGTACCGTTTGCAATTTGATTTTTCGCTTTTATTTTTTGTTAATTATTTATTTTGGCATTTTAAGATAAATTACTTTTAATTGTTTTGTTATTTTTCACAAAACATAAAAAACAAAAATTACCAAGCTAATTATTTCAAATATTTTTTTTCTTCTTTTTGGAGCCTTTAGAATCACTCCACTCCACAAAATTTAACAATCACTTTCATTTCACACTTACATTGATTTGGCTTTGGTATTGGTAACAATGTGGTTGGTTGTTAGTATAGCTGGATTTTTAACTTTGCTATTTTTGTTGTTGTTGTTGTGGTTGGCATTAACTAATAAAAATATATAACTTTTTTATTTATATTTATTTTTAAAACAATACATTTTTATTGCACTTCCGTTCCGGAGACAGATCGCAGCGTAATGAACTGCACTCGAAAACGATCTGTTATGATCGTTTGCGGAGGGGGTGGTAAATATTTTTGCACTCTTTTTTTCTAAAACAAATTTATTATCTTTTTTTAATTATCATAAATATTTTTTATTATTTTGTGATTAATTAATTTTTTTGAATAAATTTTTATAGATCACTCTCTTGGTTTAACGACGGCTTAATTTCGATCTCAAATTTTTCCGATGCCGAATGTTGGTTTATTATTATTGTTGTTGTTTTTTGTTGACCGCTGAATTGTATGTTTTGTTTTTCTTTTATTATTTTTTTTTTATTTCAATATATTTTTATTTTGCCCGTATTAACGCGTTCAGGGTATGATCACAAGTGTCAAACACTCATTCCGCTGTATGTGCGGTAAGCTAAAAAAGTTTGTTGTACTCGGTGTTATTGTGGGACAACAACAACAACAGCCAAGGCATGGAAAACGAATCAACAACAAAAACAATAACAGCAACAACAATGAGAACTACGAGTCTTCTTGGCTGCCGCCTTTTTAGCTGGCTGAATGACTGGCTCGCTGGCTGGCTGGTTGCCTCTGCCGCCGCTGTTGCTGCTGCTGCTGGTGATGGTTGTTAGTGGTGTACTCGGCGGTGGTGTTGTATCGTATGGTGTATGACTAATAACACAAAGCACGCGTTTACCAACTACAACAACCATATGAAATCAGCAACAACACCACACAACAACTATAGCAATGAGTCTTTTAAATAAATAACACACACACTATTTTTTTACAATTGGAATTCTAATGGAACAACAACAACACTTTTTTTAAACAACAAAAAACGCCACCACCAGTTGCTTCAAATGTTTGTAAACATCTCAGCTCCAACTTCTTGTTTTGTTGGGGTTTTTTGCACACTATGTTTATTGCAAATCTTGGTGTTCTTGTTGTTGTTGGTAGGCTCTCCAAACATCATAAATTGTTGCATTACGCACCACAGAACGCCCACCTTGTGACATGAGAAACACATACAAAAAAAAAAAAAAATTTAAAACGGCGGTAAGTTCGATAAGGCCGAATTTTTTGTACTCTACACCATGATATGTGCATTCATAATGGCTAAATCAGTTGATACCCTTATATGGCGGCTATATCAAAATATGGCCCTAAAATCCCTGCCCCGCTGGTCAATATGAACATTTTCACTGCGGAAATACTTTTTTTGTATGAAAAAAAATTCATTTCATGTGGTCCGGGCCCTCTAATAGGTTTAGACTATACAAAATTCACCATTCGGATGACATTGCCAAATCGGATACTCCATTCGCTTGATGTGAAATTTACAAGTTTTCAAAATGTTGACAAATTTTGTGGAATGATACCAGAAAGAATGGACGGATGGGCCTCAAAAATATTACGGTATGCATTTACTGGATCAAATCGGATATTCCGTTCGCATCATGGACGTAGCCAGGGGGGGCGAACGATTCATCAACGCCCAGACGAAACGGCTGAAGCAAGAATCTTGAAATTTTAGGTGAGTATCACTCTTGGTCCAAAGGTGACAGATAAGGCTGGGTTTTTGGAAATTCGTACTAGAACCGTACCAAAAGTACTAAATATTGTATCATTTGTATTTGGCGAACCAGAAGAGCTAGAACTCTGAAATTTGGATTGAGGGTCACTGATGGAGTGTAGAAATATCCGAAAAGTACTGAAATGTACTAAATTTGGTACAATTTCGTAGCATGGAATACAAATTAAGGTTGAGAATTAGGTTCGATATGAGGAGAGTTTGGAAAGCGTGTACTCATGTGTACGAAAAGTATTATATGGTACTATATTTGGTACAAATTTGATTTGAAGGTACAAATCGAGCTGGAAGCCTGAAAATTGAATGTAACGTTACCGTCGGAGTGTAGGATTAGGATATGTACGTAGTTTTGGAAAATTATTACATATGTATACGAAAAGTACTAAATCATACTAAAATTGGTACAATTTGGATCTGGGTGAACCGATAGAGGTGGAACAATGAAATTTGGAGTTAGGATCATTGTAGGGATGTAGGATTAGGATGAGGATTCAGTTTAAAAAATTAATACTTATGGGTACTAAATTTGGTCCAATTTGAATTTTAAGGGAACCAGTAGAGCTAGAATCATGAAAATTGGAGTCAGAATCACTGTGGAGGTGTAATATTGAAATATGTAGGATGTTTTAGAAATTCGTATTAATGTGTACTAAATTTGGTACAATTTAAATTGTGGGTGAAGCGATAGAGTTGAAATAATTAACTTTTGATTTAGAATCACTGTGGAGGTGTAGGATTGGGGTATGTAGGAAGTTTTGGAAATTGGCACTATTGTGTACTAAATTTTGTACAATTTAAATTGTGGGTGAACCGATAGTGTTGTAATCCTGAAACTTTGATTTTGGAACACTGTGGGGGTGTTGGTTTGGGGTAAGGAGGAGGTTCTGGAGATTCGTACCACTTTGTACTAAATTTGGTACAATTTGAATTGCGAGTGAACTGATAGAGTTTGAATCCTGAAACTTAGATTTAGGATCACTGTGGGGGTGTTGGTTTGGGTTAAGTAGGAAGTTTTGGAGATTCGTACTACTGTGTACTAAATTTGGTACAATTTGAATTGTGGGTCAACCGATAAAGTTGGAAACCTGAAACTTGGATTTAGGATGACTGTGGGAGTGAAGGATTGGGGTAGGAAGGAGGTTTTGGAAATAAGTACTACTGTGTACTAAATTTGGTACAATTTGAATTGTGGGTGAACCGATAGAGGTAGAATCTTGAAACTTGGATTTAGGATCACTGAGGGGGTGTAGAATTTTGTTATATAGGAAGTTTTGGAATTAGTACTATGTACAAAATTTGGTACAATTTAAATTGTGGGTGAACCTATGGAGTTGTAATCTTGAAACTTGGATTTAGAATCACTGTCGGGGTGTAGGATTGGGTTAAATAGGAAGTTTTGGAGATTCGTGCTACTGTGTACTAAATTTGGTACAATTTGAATTGTAGGTCAACCGATAAAGTTGGAAACCTGAAACTTGGATTTAGGATGACTGTGGGACTGAAGGATTGGGGTAGGAAGGTTTTGGAAATAAGTACAACTGTGTACTAAATTTGGTACAATTTGAATTGTGGGTCAACCGATAAAGTTAGAATCCTGAAACTTGGCTTTAGAATTACTATCGGTCTGTATGATTGGGTTATTTAGGAAGTTTTGGAAATTCGTACTACTGTGTACTAAATTTGGTACAATTTAAATTGTGGGTGAACCAATATAGTTGGAATCCTGAAATTTGATTTGGGAATCATTGTGAGGGTGTAGGATCGGGGTATGCAGTAAGTTTTTTTTTTTGGATGATGGAAATAATGTGTGCTAAATGGAAAATTTGAATTTGGGTGAACCTTTAGAGCTCGAATCATGAAATTTGGTACTAAATGGTACTCAAATTAAATTTATGGTCGATATTAATGTGTGAATTGTTTTTGTTTACATATGCAGTTTGCTGTAAAAATAAAATATGTTAATACATTTTTAAATATTTCCTACATTCGCTAACGAAGTTGCGGGCATATACTAATTTTTGAAGCTACATCTTATCTTATGTTTTTAATTCTTTGCACCCAACCTTTTCAGGGCAATGATAAAATTGTGCGAGATCCAAGGAAAGCAATCTTTTTAAGGTCCAGATGTTTATTCAATGTGAAGAAAATCTCTTCCTAATAGTTCTTTTAGCATCTGATATCCTGAAATTCTAACCCTTTGTCTTAACTCTTAAAAAATAAATTTAGGACGTTCACTATTTTCGAATATTTTCTGTTAAAGAGTTCTTGCTAAGAAGGCGGAATGGTAGATTACAGCCACCACCATCATAACATCCAATATAGAGCGGAACATTTATTCGGGAGCTTTCTCAAACCATGGATCTATAGTGAACATTTTCTACGTATACCTTTTGACCCACCAACAACACGGCGGATTTTTCACGTAGGTTGAAAATTCGCCTATGACTTTCAAAATTTCTAATATCAGGGAGGACCTTTATTCTGCACGCTAAGTCAACACGTGCACATGGTCCGATAATGTTATGCCAAAAATGTTTTCACCCACCAAGAACACGGGATGCCAGCTAACATCCACTTTGGTTGGAAAATGCACTAGGGAAAATCAAAATATGTAAAATGAGATGGAACCTGCAAATTACAGTCACTTCGGTTTGAAAATATGTTGAAACACTTCAAAATATTGAAAATAGCGGGAAGTCTTTATTTTAGGGATACATTGAAACATGAACCTATATTGAAAATTTTCCGTGAATCAGTTTTTTAATCAGTAGGTAGGTTACCACGAGCCAGATATATCGAAACAACCTGAAAATATCATGCGAAGAAGTTTTTCTTCTAATAAGAACCCGGAATGCCAAATTACTGCCATTTCGGCTAGAAAATAAAACTAAAGCCATCAATGTACAAATTCAGGGGCGATAAAATCCAAAACCTTGCAAATACCTGAAGAAAAGGCTATGTCAAAATATGAACCCCTTATGTCTTTGTGGTTGGCCTCCGACGAACATTTCTATGTGTTTACAAACAGAATGACAAATTTAATATACCCTCCACTTTAGTTTTGTTGGAGTGCAAAAACAAACACTAACATCTCACACACCTCTAAAAAGAGCTTCATGTTATAGTTGTTTTTGTTGTTGTTTACATCGATCTCGGCAACACACCCCAAAATCTAAATCCAACAAATTACAAATAAAATTTATTTGAGTTATTGAGACAGACACGATGGAGTCTGTCCAAAATCAAAATAATATTTTATGATCAACACCTTGCACTCGAAACGAACACTCAGTGCTCCGTCCTTATCTCTCTCTTTGCCTTCTCCACAATGTGAATGATTGCAAATTGTAATGTCAAATTGTCAGAGTGACTGAGAGGGAGAACAATTAAATTGATTAACTCTCAGAGTGTAATTATTGCTATTGGACAAGAAATGAGACCTACAACAACAGCAGCAACAACAACAAGAATGTGAACTATGAATTGTTTGCTACAAACACCGGTAATTAAAATGGCATTTATAATTGACCAGGGCTGGGATATTTTAATTAATTTTCAATGACCAAAGAAGATAGTTTGGTAAGACGACCAAAATAACAAAACTATAAGTGGTATGATTATAAAAGGACGTAATTTTTTAAATTTCTAAACTGTACTAAACTTGGCATATGGATTGAATTTTCGTACGGATTGCGGACGTTTATACCAAACATGCCTGTAAATTTAGTACCATTAGCGTGGATTAAAAAATTGTTTTAGCACCCATTTAAAGGTCTGGATTTTTAAAAATATTCTTTCCAGCACCCTCAAAGGCGTGTGAATTTTCAAAAATATTTTCTCTACCACCAACAAATAGGCGTGGATTTCAAAAAATATATTTTCTAGCATCCATTCGAAGGCGTGGATTTCAAAAAATATATTTTCTAGCATCCATTCGAAGGCGTGGATTTCAGAAAATATATTTTCTAGCATCCATTCGAAGGCGTGGATTTCAAAAAATATATTTTCTAGCATCCATTCGAAGGCGTGGATTTCAAAAAATATATTTTCTAGCATCCATTCGAAGGCGTGGATTTCAAAAAATATATTTTTTTAATCCATTCGAAAGCCAAACATGAAATATTTTTTATAGTTATGCATTCCGAAAATATTTTTTCTATCATCCATTCATAGGCGTAGATTTTTTAAAAATATTTATTTTCGGATTTTAATATTTAATATAAAATATTCATCCTTTGTGATATATTCATCTGGTACCTCCAGAGAGAAATCGCTGACCGGTCTTTCCTTCGGACTTGATCTAGGTTTGGTAAAGATAATAGGTTGTACACAGTTTGGTCCAAATCGGTGATTTCTTTCGCCCCTCTGGCTACGTCGCTGGACGGAGGGACGGACATTTTCAATTCGACTCAAAATTGGCTGAAATGGATTTGGTCCAAAGAAACGTAGGGTCGAAAACCAATATTTCGATGATACATATTTTTTTTATTTTGCCCTGATTGGCCATAGGGTCTAAAAGATCAATTAAAGGTATTAAATAGAAATAATTAAGCTGCATCGAAAATTGTAGAAAATACTAAAACATATTGGGAGAATCTGTATCGGTAATACAACATCTTGTACCCTATTTCGGGTTTCTGTTGTCAAATCCATTTACAATGAACAGTTTTACGATACTTTAAAGACGTGGGAAAATACCCGAGTATTGACCCACAAATTGGGTATAAACTTATTAACTGGCGAACCACTTAACATAGGAGGCCAAAATTTCGCTCACATATTTTTATGTCAAAGCGAATATTGCTATGGAAAATGGGGTCCCTGGATCCAAGTTTTGATATAGCCCCCAAATAACCGTACCTCCCGATTTAAGATATTTTTTTCTATTATACACATTTTACGATTAAATTAGCTGAAAGTTCACAGAAAGTTCTCTTTGGGTACCAAATATCCATTCAAAAATTTATCGCTGTAGGTTCACGTTTTCTGGTAGGCCCCATACAAAGGTATGCCTATTTAGAGTATTTACCCAAAAATTTAGTATAAACTCATTAACTGGCGAACCGCTTGACATAGGCCAAAATTTGGCTCAGATGGTTTTAATGTCAAAGCAAATATTGGAATGGAAAATGGGGTCTTTAGGTCCAAGTTTTGATATAGGCTCCATATAACCGCATCTTACGATTTAAGGTATTTTGTGTCTATTAGACACATTTTACGATCAAATTAGGTATAATTTGGAACAGAATATTCAACAAATATATTGAACAAATATTCATGCAAAAATTTATAGATATAGGTCCACGTTATCTGGTAGACTTCATACAAAGGTACCCTTTTTTTGAGTATTTACTCTAAACTTGGGTATAAGCTCACTAAGTGGCGAAACACTTGTCTTAGGCTGCCAAAATTTGGTTCAGATGGTTTTTATATGAATACAACTACCCGGTATGGGAAATGGGGTCTCTGGGTCCATGTTTTGATGTAGGCCCCATATCACCGTACCTCCCAATTTAAGGTATTTTGGTGTGTGAGAGTCTTTATAGTGGAGCTGAAGGGTGTCTCATACACGTCTTTGGTTGAAGGGTTTGAAATTCGTGATATACATTAAACCCACCAGATTAAAATGGCACCCAGAACAAAGAACATCGAACGTGGGTTTTAATATCTGCTGAACAAATTTCTAAAAAAAAGTTGTTACAATTAATGATTGAAAGCAGAAATTAATTTTTTACAGTAAATTTATGTTAAATATTGTAATAAACCCTGCATTAACTACTATACAGATAACAAATAAAATTTAATGTCCTTTTTTTTCTTAAAAATATTTTACCACTTTCCAAGTCATACAAATAAATATTTTACCCTTGTCCATATTCCTATTAGCCAAAACAATATTGTCTCCAACAACAACAACAACAAACAGATTAACAACACAAAATGTGTATTATGAAGTCATTTGAAATGCGTTTTCAATGATTGGTTAAAGATGATCACTTAAAAGCCTTCAAACGACTGACGGCTTGTGTCCATAGACTGGGTGTGATCGTCGCTCGTAATTAATAACCAGAACTACAGCCTACCTGCGTGCCATTAAATGAATAAATGGCCAATTGGCTGGCTGGCCAGTCACTCTCGTAAACATCACTTTAAAATGTGATTAAATCATGAGGCCGGAAACAAAATTGAGATTCCTTTACTCGGGTATTTTCTAATTAGTTTCGAGAGAGTGTGCGGCCTATAAAAAAATCAGAAATACAATGACAAACAAATGGGCAAGGCTGGCGAGTGGCATATTTTGTAGTCTTGTTGTTGTTGTTTCCACTTTCTACTCAAAAAAAAAAAAAATAAAAATTACCACTGATTGTCAGTCAATGACATGAATGAAGTTCAAGATCGGATGGTTAATAGAGCGAATGATCGCACCTCCTTATTCCAAATCACATCACGCTTAGGTGGTCTCCTTTCAATAATTGCCTTTGGCTTTTAAATGACAGGCAGAGGAATCTCCTTCTCTCGCATGTTTATTGGCCGGCCGGTCTCGTCGGTCAGTTGACATGTTAATGACATTTCTTGTGCGTTTATTTGCAAAACAAACAACAACGACGACAAAGTGATCGTCGTCGCCGCCACCACACTGTTATCGATCAGGTAGAATTGTAATAAATTCTCGTTTTGTTCGGTGGGGTTTCGGATTATTGTTGTTGCTGTTGTTTTTTGTTATTGTTTTTATCTTAACTTGAATGTTTTTAATGTTGTTTCGCTGTTATAAAAATGATTTATTTAATGCAAAAAATATTTGACATTTTAAATGTTGAAGTTATATTTTCATATGGAATTTATTAGGATGAGCTTGTGCGGTGTCCAATCTGACACAATGTAGAATATTTGCATGCCTACATAAATATTAAAAATATTTTTATTTTCAATGGGTTCAATACTGCTTTAATTTTGATTTTAGAAATGATATGCGAAAAAAGAAGGGGCCTGAAGGGAGTCTTTCATAGACGAGCTGAAGGGAATTTTTCGTAGACTGGCTGAAGAGGGAGTCTTTATAGACGAACTGAAGAGGGAGTCTTTATAGACGAGCTGAAGAGGGAGTCTTTATAGACGAGCTGAAGAGGGAGTCTTTATAGACGAGCTGAAGAGTGAGTCTTTATAGACGAGCTGAAGAGAGAGTTTTTATAGACGAGCTGAAGCGGGAGTTTTTATAGACGAGCTGAAGAGGGAGTCTTTATAGACGAGCTGAAGAGGGAGTCTTTATAGACGACCTGAAGAGGGAGTTTTTATAGACGACCTGAAGAGGGAGTCTTTATAGACGACCTGAAGAGGGAGTCTTTATAGACGACCTGAAGAGGGAGTCTTTATAGACGACCTGAAGAGGGAGTCTTTATAGACGACCTGAAAGGAGTCCTGATAGACGAACAGAAGGGAGTCTTTATAGACGACCTGAAAGGAGTCTTTATAGACGACCTGAAGAGGGAGTCTTTATAGACGAGCTGAAGAGGGAGTCTTTATTGACGAGCTGAAGAGGGAGTCTTTATAGACGAGCTGAAGAGGGAGTCTTTATAGACGAGCTGAAGAGGGAGTCTTTCATAGACGAGCTGAAGAGGGAGTCTTTCATAGACAAGCTGAAGAGGGAGTCTTTCATAAACGAGCGGAAGAGGGAGTCTTTATAGACGAGCTGAAGGGCGTCTTTCATAGACGAGCTGAAGGGAGTCTTTCATAGACGAGCTGAAGGAAGTCTTTCATAGACGAGCTGAAGAGGGAGTCTTTATAGACGAACTGAAGAGGGGGTCTTTATAGACGAGCTAAAGAGGGAGTCTTTATAGACGAGCTGAAGAGGGAGTCTTATAGACGAGCTGGAGAGGAAGTTTTTATAGACGAGCTGAAGAGGGAGTCTTTATAGACGAGCTGAAGAGGGAGTCTTTATAGACGAGCTGAAGAGGAAGTTTTTATAGACGAGCTGAAGAGGGAGTCTTTATAGGCGAGCTGAAGAGGGAGTCTTTATAGAAGAGTTGAAGGGAGTCTTTTTGAACGAGTAGAAGAGAACCCTTATAGAGCTGAAGGGTCGTTATAGAGGAGTTGAAGGGATTCTTCATAGAGGAACTGAAAGGAGTATTTACGGAAGAGCTGAAGTGGAAGAGCATTCGGTAGAGCTAATACATATAAGAACCTTGCCTAGGATTTCTGACCATGTAATATTCCTTCAAGATGTAGAACATCTTCTAAACATAAATATCGACTATCAAGGAAGGCCTGAAGAGGCTTCCTTGACATATATTATCTATGTCTTCTAGATATAGAATACTTTTTACTGCTTTTTTTTGCTCTTCTAGACATAGAAGGATGTTTTTTAGACGTATAAGACTTTCTAAAGGTTTTCGGAACATGTATACCTTATATAGGTCTTTTAGACATATTAGGTCGGGGAAAAATAAATCCATTATTTTTATATGATGCATTAAAACTTCCCAACCAATCTCCGGAAGTTTCTCGGTGTGTGTGGCTTAGCGTTGTCCTGGTGGAACACTACACCTCTCCTGTTGCCCAATTCTGGCGGTCTCTGTTCAATTGCTATCTTCAAACGGTCCAGTTGTTGACAGTAGAGATCGAAATTTAGCGTTTGGCCATATGGAAGCAACTCAAAATAAATACTCCCCTCCCAGTCCCACCAAATGCGTAGCAGAACCTTCCTGACCGTTAGTCCTGGTTTGGCCTCCGTTTGAGGTGCTTGAACGCTCTTTGTCCACGATCGTTTTCCGTCGTCTATGAAAGACTCACATGCGATATGTGATCCATTTCTCATATCCAGTCACCACCCGTTTAAGAAATGGGTCTATCTCATTCCATTTGGCCAATTCGATCCATCCTATTTTACTGTTAATTGATGTGGCACCCAAACATCTCGTATCTTTTTGAATCCAGTTTGGGCGTTGGAAACATAGACCTATTATAGGTTATACACATAGAAAAACCTCATAAGGGTCTTCTAAACATAAAATGTCATATTCAGAACTTTTAAAAATAGAATCCCTAATATAGGTCTTCTAGACATAGAAGAGAGTCTTCTAGACATAAAAGAGGGCCTTCTAGACATAGAAGAGGGTCTTCTAGACATAGAAGAGGGTCTTCTAAACATAGAAGAGGGTCTTCTAGACATAGAAGAGGGTCTTCTCCACAAAGAAGACCTTATATAGATGTTCTAAGCATAGAAACCCTTACAAATGAGTTTTAGACAAAGAATAACGTGGTTTGGTCTTACAGACGTAGAATACCTTCTAAAGATTCTCTGGGCTTGAAAAGAAGTCTTCCAGACACATTAGACCTTCTAGTCATAGAACACCTTGGATAGGTCTTCTAGACATCTTATGAAGATCTTCTAAACATAGAATGTGTTGAAGAGCTATTTTAAATATATAACCTCTTCCTATGTTTTTTAGATCTTCCATACACGGAAATCCTTCTACCGATCTTGTATTTGTTATCCCCTACCAGGTGTTTCATACGTAGAAAATCTTCTATAGGAATTGTATATCTAGAATAACCTCTACATACCTTGTATACTACCACTGAGAATTGCATTTAAAATTACCTTAATTAATTTCAACATTTTGTTCAATCGACGAACCTTGAATTGTAAAAACAAAACATTTTTAAAAATACAAAACAGAATTTTGAAATATGAATTTTAAATTCCAACATCATGCCATTCACTTCTTGCGGATCACATCACAATATTGACACTATTGGCTATATTTATACGACACGCTACAATAAAATGACGTGTAAGATTTCAGAACTAAAATATTTAGTCACACATTTTTTTCGAAAAATAATGTAAAGAAATATGATTTCATAAATCTCAAAAAACAAACAATTGGACAGACGATAAACTACTATCGGCACGATCTCTCACGAGCCACAAGGCCTCACCTTTATTCTAATTATTGACAAATCAAGCAAACAAATTATACGCTAATTAATACTTTTTTGCCTTTCGGCGATATCAGCGCGCGAAGATCTTCTCAATTCTCGAAGTGGTGCTGTGCGGTAAATCAATGCAAATAAATAAACCAAAAATAATAACCAAACAAAATCGACAAAATGAAATATGACAGATATCAAAAAGACTATGGAGCACCATTAATTAAAATGCACACTAAGTACAGACTCATAGTCAAAGACTCCATTGCCTGGTTGACAGACTGCCGTTCTGACTGCTTGCTCGCCGCATAATCGTTTAGCAACCAAATGACTCCAATTGGGGCCCCCTCGCCGGCCCACAACTGTGACATGAATAACAAATCGCTGGCAGCATACCGACGATGATCACTGCTAGAGAACGCAAACGATTCGAATCCGAAAGATGGATAGGCTGACGGACGGACGGAGAGATAGACAAACATCGAAGAATGACGATATTTTGCTTCGAGCCCATAAAGGCAACAGATAGACAGACTTAGTGTCCCCATGGCAAAGCAAGAGATGAGAACAATCCACCAACCAGTCAGTCAGCCACAATTAAAAGAACAACATCAAGAATTGCAAAAAAAAGAAAAAAATCTTAAAAATTACACCAACATTAATTACGTTCGTTACGTTGCTCTGTGCACACCTCAATTATTTGCCCGTAATTGTACACAAACACACACACTCACTCTCTTTCTTTAACAATCTCTCCAAGAGAGAGAGTGTGTTGAAGGCAATACGGATGACTCATTACATTACTTGGGGGGGAAATGTTGCTCGGTCTATGGAGATGTCGTGATTTCTGGCCAATCAAATGTTAGAATGTCTTTAGACCATGGCAACATCGCAACAACGTTCCTGACGACGACGACATGCTGGCTGGCTAGCAGGCTACGATAAAATTGGCTACTGGAAAAGAGAGAAAGAGCTTTCTATCTTCTATTCCCCAACGCGCCCCTCTTCTTTACGTCGAAGTTTGTAATCAACAGAGGAAGGTTGTTGGCCATGGCAATTACATGCCCAACATGATGACGTTGTGCCACGAGCTGGATTTCCACGACTGTGCTGTGTTGTGTTGGTATAGGTCTTTATGGTGCAACAGGTGCATCCAATATCAGTGTGGCAGCACACTTTAGAGATAAGTATTTCATTTTCAACGTTGAAGGTCAACAATGTGGGTGAATTTAATTTTTAATAATAGAAAATAAAAAATAGTTTTTAGAATGAATCATTACAAAAATACATGTCAAATGTCTATGATTGAGGAAAAAGGCAGTCTAAATACAAAATCTAAAAATATGGAAATTTCATGAATTTAACGTTCTCTATAAAATGCTTTATTATTACACTGTTCAACAAAATTTATGGGTGAGAAAATTTCCTCATATGGATGAAAGTCTTGGCAAGTATACAAGAAGTATTTTTGAAAAACGTCTCATCCTTCTATATCGAGTCCTTCTGATCCTTTTTCGTCCATATTTTCATAAGCGTCGAATTAAAGAGTGAAATTATTACGCAACACAGAAATTTTGAAATGGTGGATTTGTCCTGTAGGGAGTCATTATAGATGAACTGTAGGGAGTCTTTACAGATGAGCAGAAGGAAATATTTATAAACGAGATGAAGTGAGTATTTATAGACGATCTAAAGATCTAAAGAGTCTTTATAGACCCGATGAATGATGTCCTTTGGACGAACTGAGGGGAGTCTCTATAGGCAAGCTGAAGGAAGTCTCTGTAGGCAAGTATTTATGGACGAGTTGAAGGTCAGAGAGTCGTTATATACAATCTTAATATACTTACTAAAACCTTTAACACCAGACCATAAGCTTCATTTTGTTGAATATTATTGAACGCAATAATAAATCTAATAATCACCAACTATACTACAGACCAAAACACTCCAATCCAATGGTAACATTGGTATTTGTACATCGGGTTCTTATTATTTGGGTGCGGAACTTCGTACGAAAAGGGAATGAAAACTGTAAAGGTATCAAAATTTGGCAGATATCCACCCTCAGCCTATCGATTGTGGAGGTCTACGGAATTACATATATTTTTATCAAAGAGGTTTCGGATTTAATATGTTGACCAAATTACAAAATACTGACCCTTTCTGACGTAGAACTTTATCTAGGCTTTGTAAAGATAATTATTTGTTCAATATGGGATTTATAAGTATTGAACCAATGGATCCGATCTTCGGACTTCCTCTACGCTTGGTAAAGGTAATATCCGAGTTTTTCGGATAGTCCGTTCGATGGTTCAAATCTGACATTTTATTCGCCTGATATTGGCTTTATAAATACTGAAAATTTTAACCATTTGTGGGGGAGGTACCAGAAGGAGTGAATCAATGGGTCCCATATTCGGACTTGTTATAGATTTCGTAAATATAATTAATATGTTGTGCAAAGTTTGGTTAAAATCGGACACTCTATTAGCCTAATATTGGATTTATAAATATAAAAAATTAGACCATTTATGGTGAACGTTCCATTAGGAGAGACCCAATTGGTTCTGATCTAACTAATACTTAGTTCAAATCGGACATTCCATTCGCCTGATACTGGATTTACAAGTATTGACAATTTTTAATTTTTGTGGGGGAGGTAGATATGAGTAATTCACCGTTTAAAAGTGTATACACCGGAACTTGATGTAAAATTTCGTAGCCATCAGCGATACATTTGCACCCTATAGTGTGAAAATGAGAATAATAAACAATATCACACAATAGTCAAAATTCCTTCAAATATGGAGTTATAACACCCACATTTAATTTCATACAACAATATATATCTACTTGAAGGTCAACCACTCCTCTGGTATATACTGTCAACTTCGCCGGTTTATGTATTTGGGTCCATTTATCTATTCTAATTTGCTTAATAGACGTGTAAAATTTGTGGTATTCGACTTATAATAGTGGTCTCTAGAGTGACAAAATATTCCATCTCCCAAATATCGCCTGATCATTACCGAATTGCAGGCGTTGTCCTTGTCCTCTAGTGTGGTAATAGTAAAATTAATCAATATCAGAACACATAGACACTTCTTAGTATTAAGTTGATACCAATTTTTTATCATTAAAGAAATTTTGCAATGCACGAAAAAAGGATAATCGCTTGGTGCCAAGTCCGTACTGTATGACGGATGCATTAAAACTTCCCAACCAAGCTCCCGAAGTTTCTGGTGAGTCACTGTAGATGTGTGTGGCCTAGCGTTGTCCTGGTGGAACACGACACCTCTCCTGTTGGACATTTCTGGCCGTTTCTGGTCAATTGTAAATGTTTTAAAACAGTTTTATGGTCGATTTTTAGTTTCTGGGCGATGTTACGACTGCTGACATGCCGGTCAAATTCGATCATTTCTCCGATTTTATCGGCATTTTTAACGACCGTCCTACCTGTGCGTGGTGCATAAAAAAATCCTGAACGGAATCTACAAAACCATAATTGCACAGAATTATTTGTTACTGTATCGGAACCAAAAACAACATTCACAATTTTAGCCGCTTGGCTTGCATTTTTGCTTTGTTCACAATTGAATGCACCAAACAAAAAACAGCAAACTATTTTTTTCTGTGAAATGACACACTTACAACGAGCATAAATCTGAAATTGTTTGATAGATACTTTACGAGAAATCTATCAATACAGCCATTTGCCGAAAAAATAATGGATTTCCCTTTCCCCAACCTAATATTTCGATTTATCAAGGGATAAACTAAACCCACTGGTACAAAATGTCCAATGCAGGATATTGAAATATCTGCTTACGTTTTAGTATAACCTCCAGACAACAGTTCGGTTAATTTTCGTTATATTGAAGGTATAAATTATATTTTCCAACAGAAGATGCTGAAAATTGGTATCCCGAGCTCCTAGTCGGCAAATAACCTTTAAACAGAAACTTGTCGATATGGACCCTATTTTTGACATACTTCCCATATAAATGTGCCACGCCCTTTTTGTTGATGGCTCCGGACGAATTTCCAAATGTTAATATTATCGTATAAGGAATATCTACCGTTAATAGATTTTTAGCCTCAATATATGTCTTATCGGTCAAATACAAATATTTAAATAAAATTTCTTTACAACTTACCATACTCTAGGAATTAAGATGATTTCATAGAACAGCAGATCGCAATTTTGGATTTTTCGGACAAAATATTAATCTGAAATAATAATAAAAATGAAATGTTTTTGAAAAAATGGAAGATAATAGTTAAAAAGAGTAGAATATTCGTTATTGTTAAAACAAATGAAATTAAAATCTATAATTTGGCAAATCCGAAGGGTGAAATAATATAATAATTTGTATGTTTTATCCACACTTTCAAATAATATGGGGCAAATAACAATTACAGCCGGGCATAGCCCCTATATAAATATCCCGCACCATTTTTCATATATTGAAGGTTTAGGGAGCATTTTCCAAAATAAGGAGGTGTAATGTGGCATTCCGTATTCTAGGTGGGTGAAAAAAATAGTGTAGAAAATTGTAATAAAGGTCCATATTTTGGCATATAAAGTTATCGCCTAATATTCAAGTTTGTAGAAACATAGTATTCCAAGTTGTTAGTGAAAATTTTTTTTCTTTCGCAAACAATTCTATGAATGGCAAATTTTTGAATGTGAGAGTTTTTAATTTGGCACTTCACACAAGATTTAAATCAGAGTTGAACAGAACTAAATTAAGAGTAAGTATGTGAGAGCGTAACTGAGAGATAATCATCAAAAATGACTGACGAAAAGAGACAAAAAGAGAATACGTGTTTAGCAATCACCGCTATCGTACTATTTTGTGCATTAGTGATTTAAATCCTCCTGATGGACTGTTCACCGTGGAGCTGCAATTTTTGACATAGCACCGAATTACGGATAAAACCGAATTTATGTATTTTGAATGTCCGCATGTTTTTAATTGTTTCAATGATATTGAGATGTGACCTATGACCAAACCAAACCAAAAGGATTAGATTGATATATGTAGTTTATCTCCGAACATTACTGGAAGTAAGTCGATTATTAGTTTGTTCTAAATAACCTAATCCCTTCTCATTGTCCAATACTTATTATGATATGACATAATTAGACTTAAACAAGTAAATACAAGGGATATTGCCCTTTCAAAAAAGTTTAAATATTTTCTAAATAAATAAAAAAATATTTGAGATAATACGTCATTTCTATTATAAAATTAAAAAGAAAAACAAAAGATGATCTAATTTCTTTAAACTAAAAACGAAACAAAAAAATCATTTTCAATTACTATGTCAATATTTACCTTTTGTTTCGAATATTTGATTAACAGCGTAACTGAATATGGTAATGGGCACGACAAAATGAACTTCATTCATTCATTAAAATGAGTAAAAAAAGAAAAACGGAAATTCCTGATGTGGCGTGATATGAAGATAAAAAAAATAATAACAACAGAGACAAATTGTATTTTTATTGCCGGACAATAAAAACAGGACAGACATTGTGGGATTAACAAAAAATATATATTTTTGTATATAGAGAGAAACGGATACTAGATATTTGCTACTACATGTTGGCAAATAATTACAGAGATGACGTTTAACAAAATACGTACATATGTGTGTAGATTTTGGGTTATACCTTTTTCTCAATTTTTTTTTTGTTGTGCTCTGCTTCATTATAAATTATTGTAAACTGAGGTAATGCCTGTAAACAACAAATAAAACAAAGATGATTGAATACAACCGACACAATAAATGAGGCAACATTATATATAAATATATATATATATATATATATACTGAAAGAAAAACAACGATCATATCATACGACGCAATAAGACTCCGATATGCAGCGCAAATATCAAAGAAGAAGGAATTGTGTTCAATTACACTCAAAAAAAAAATTAGTTCAATCAATAAAATGCTCAATTTACTATTCCTTGCATCCTGAACTTTTGGGAAAAGGTAATGTCTGTTTGTTTGTAAAACTCTTGCATTCTATAATACTCCAATGATTTTTCTATAGGGAAAAATCTGATGATTGTGTTGGCCATTATAAAATCTTATTTTCATTTACATGTTTTTGGTGAGCCTTTCATTTTTTTGACTCTCTCTTTCTTTAATATTTAACTTTACTTCATCCGAGATATTTTGCCAAAGGCATTCTGGCTTTCCAATACTTTTCAGAAATAAAATAACTTTCTTGGGCATGTAGACCTGTTACCACAGCTCGTTTACGCTCTTTTCTTGGGGTTATATCCACATATAACCATTCGAGAAATCACTGAAATCACCGAATATGCCCCGATGTCGAAGGTGCCCCTGTCTCCCCCACTCATTAATATGAATTTCAATAAATACATACTCTAGCAATCAATCTTAATCCCAAATCTCAAGATTCCACCTCTATCGGTTCACTCTAAATCCAAACGCTGTGCATAGCCAAGTCCTACACCCCAACAGTGATCCTAATTTCAAATTTTAAGATTCCAGCTCTATCGGTTCATTTAATACAAATTTGCAATACGTCCTACATATTCCAATCCTACACCACAACAAATCCTACCAACTCCAAAATTTCAGTATCGCAGCTCTATTAGCCCAAAATTCAAATTGTGTCAAATTTAGTACCCAAAAGTATGAATTTCCAAAGCTATACCCATATCCCAATCCTACACTCCAACAGTAATATTATTTCCAAATTTCAGCGTTCCAGCTCTATCGGTTCACCCAAATCAACATTTGGTACCATTTTGTACACATTAGTACAAATTTCAATAATCCTAACTCTAAATTTCAGGATTCCAGCTCTAACAGTTTTCCCAAAATTATAATTGTACCAAATTTAGTACTATCTAGTACCCATAAGTATAAATTTCCAAAACTACATCCATACCGCAATACTACACTCCAATAGTAACCTTATTTCCAAATTTCTGAGTTCCATCTCTATCGGTTCACCTAAATCCACATTTGGTACCATTTTATACATATTAGTACAAATTTTCAAAACTTTTTTCATACCCCTATGCTACACCCCAACAGTGACCCTAACTCCAAATTTCAGAATTCCAGCTCCATTGGTTCACCCAAATTCACATTTGGTACTATTTAGTACAAATTTTCAGAACTTCCTACATCGGTTCACCCAAAATCGTACCAAATTTAGTTCACATTATTAAGAATTTCCAAAACGTCCTAAATAGCTCAATTCTACCTTCCAACAATGATCCTAACTCCAAATGTCAAAATTCCAGCTCTATCGGTTTACCCAAGTTCAATTTTGATACCAAATGTAGTACGATTTAGTACTCTTCATGCACACAAGTAAACAATTTCCAAAACTACGTACATATGTCAATCCTACACTCCGACGGTAATGTCAACCTTAATTCGTATTCCAAATTTCAAGTTTTTAACTCCATCCCCTCACATGCTAGGAAATTTTTCCAAGTTTAGTACTTTTTAGAAACTTATAGTTCGAATGTCCAAATAACCTTTGCTACATTTATTCTATACTCCATCAATGACCCTCAACCCAAATTTCAGAGATTTAACTGCACCGGTTCGCCAGATACAAATGATACCACATTTAGTACTTTTCATGCCGTTCTAGTACGAATTTCCAAAAACCCAGCCTTATCTTAGTGGATATATCTGTTTGAAATTCAACAAATAATTTTATTCCTATTAATAATTTATACTCTATGTCGTCCTCGACGATTAAATCCTTAACCGACCCTTTAGCCGACTTATGACAATATCAATAGTGATAGGTGCGTATCCATAACATTAACACAAATTATTTTTTGAGTGTACTACCCCACCACTCCACATATCTCCTTGTATTAATTGCTAATTGTTACATGATACTAAAACTGATGAGATATCTTTTATTTTTTTACAAGCAATATATAAAACAGGCAAAACAATCAACTCGAATAAATCTGATTTATTTCCAAAGGCATATCAGAATCTAAAGCACAGGTGTAGACAATAAGGCAACACAAATAATCGTCTTTTTCAAGTTGCTTTGTTTTTTTTTAGTATTAATGACGAGACATTCCGTACAGAAAAGTGAGTGATGGATGTCCATTAAGGAAGTGCAAGTCCAGCAAAAAAATGGAGAGGATAAACTTCTAAAGAATGTAAATTAAAATAAAAAAATAAAAGTAAACAGATAATAGCAGTAAATAAAATATGGTTAGTGATCTTAACATATTAAGTTTAAGCGGGAATTCCGGATCTTGAATTGGATACAAACGCATCACCATAATGCTTACTTCTATTAATACTTACTTACTACTACAAAAGGCAAGATGTTTTGGCGGCCCATATAAACACCACAACCTCTTAAAAGATGTATTTCCCATAATATATAAACCTAGTTTAATTAATTTATCACTCCTCCCAACTAGTTAACCTCTTACCCCCTTGTCCCAACTTCTTTCCCCTCATTTGACATCTTAATCAAATAGATAATATTTTCAAATGACTTTAACCATTTAACAATTATTCACATTAAAATTAATATCTTTACATACTTTGTTGTTATTGTTATTATTATTGTTTTAAATTATAAATTATTTCTCACTATAGATAGAAATGGATTTGACGTCATGAATACGCTATTTACCCCCTTGACGTCATTTGATTATGGAAAGCATAATCATAGCGTTATGACATCCACGAAGTGCTTGGCATGAGTAAGTCGAGTTACGAGATACTAGTCGTCTTTTGTTTACTACTGATATGCAGTGAAGAATAGAATTAAAAGAAGAAAACAAAAACAAAAGAAGTTATCTAAAATGACACAGTTTTTCACGAACAATGGATAAGTGTGTGACTATGCCTTTAATCGGGATTTATTTGAGTATTCATAGAAAAACACAATTAATAAGGGGTTATTTTGAATATATGCAGAATAGATACGAGATTATTGCAGTATTGTATGTATAAAATCTATGCACATTTACAGTCTTCAACATGTGTTTGGTACGGTTATAAAAAAACAAGTGAAAAAAGCGTTGGATACCCTTCGCCATATATATGATGGCATATACCGACAATTATACCAATCGATTGATGTAAACCACAGTGTTCACTAATTTAAAATTTCAGCAATTTTAATGGGGATTTTTTCTTAAAATTTCAAAACCCCAAAACGTGTAGCGATATCGACAACGCATTGTAGGCTATAACATGTGTATAAATCCTCAAAATACTGCAAAAACGGAATCAATATTGATTACATTGTGTAGGATAATATTTGCTGTTTTCATTATAAGAGGGTCTATACCTAGTAACCGAGTAAATATCCATATGGTTGGGTAAATACCCATTTGCGGCTATTTATTTGGGTATTTACTATATTGAATCGTATTGGATTCAAAATACACCTCAAGTGGTTCGGCAGTAAAATTTGGAATTAACATTTCCGTCGGAGTGTAGGATTGGGATGTGTACTTAGTTTTGGAATTTGTTTACTTATGCATACGAAAAGTACAACATGCTATAAATGGTACAATTTGGATTTGGGTGAACCGATAGAGCGGGAACAATGAAATTTGGAGTCAGGATCACTGTAGGGGTATAGCATTGAGGTCAGGATTCAGTTTTGGGTACTAAATGGTACTAAATTTGGTACAATTTGAATATTAGAATATGAATCATCAAATTTGGAGTCTGGATCCCTGTTGGAGTGTAAGGTTGAGATGTATAGGAAGTTTTAGAAATTCTTACTACTGTGCACTAAATTTGATACAATATGAATTGTGGGTGAACCGACAGAGTTGGTATCCTGAAACTTGGATTGAAGATCACTGTGGGGTTGTAGGATTGGTCGGTAGAAAGTTTGGGAAATTGGTACTACTATGTACTAAATTTGAATTGTGGGTCTTAGGATCACTGTGGGGTGTAGTTTTGGGGTAAGATGGAGGTTTTAGAAATTCGTACTACTGTGTACTATTTGAATTGTACAATTTAAATTGTGGGAGTTGGAATCCTGAAATTTGAATTTGGAATCATTGTGGGGGTGTAGGATCGGGGTATGTTGGAAGGTTTGTTGGATTCTTGAGGTTAGTACTTATGGAAATAATGTGTGCTAAATGGAACTAAAATTGGTAAAATTTTGATTTGGGTGAACCTTTAAAGCTCGGATCATGAAGTTTGGTACTAAATGGTACTCAAATATAATTTTATTGTCGATATTAATGCGTGAATTGAATTTCTTTAAACGTAATAGAATTTTACTCTGATCAAGATATATATTTATAAATATTTTATAGGGTCGGAAATGATTATTTCGATGAGTTTCAAACGGAAACCCCATCTTTTTATATCCTCCATACTATGTTGGAGGGTATAAAAATACACTGAATATTTCGTGTATCCCTGAATGAATTAAAAGTGCCAATAAAGTGTGATTTTTAAGAGCTATAAGAAAAGTGGACCAATGCTGATTTTTGGTATGTTAAAGTTTCGTAAGTCACGTCCAATTTGTCTGAGGTACCGCTATATTGGGGCAACAGAAAAACGTGGACCGATACATCGCATTTTCAATGCCGAACATACATGAAATATTCCTGAAATGCCTAAATCGACATAAAAGGACCCCCCCCCCCATTCTCGGTTTCAAAAAATTTAATTTTATATTTTGATTTAATTCGAACCTACACTAATTCAAGAATGTCCCTATAAATTTTCAAGTGAAAATCAAATTTTTGAAGATATAGCCGATTTATTGTGTTAGCATCAAGTGACAGCAAGACGGCATCTCAGACTTTAAACGCATTTTTCTCAAAACAGCGTTTTTGTGAATGGCGGGCACGCTATTCACTATTGTATGAACTAGGATAAAGCCAATCGGTGAAGATCTTCCTTATTTTTTAACTCAGTTTGTGGTCAAAAATAGGCGATTTTCCAAAAAAAAATCAAAGTTCCACCATTTTGTTAATTGTTATGCGAAGACAGTAATCCTAGTTCATACGAGAGCCAGACATGTACTCTTTCTAACACCGTTGGAGTTTTCGGATTCCGATGTCCCAGTGAGGAGTTATCATTCCCGCCATCAAAAATAAGGACTTTTCTTTGATCAAAAAAAAAAAAAAAACAACAACAAACATTTTGTAAATTATTTTTCATCCTTTTTAAATCTTCAAATATATGTGCAAAGTTACAAACCCTAACAAGCATTGGTATTCATTTACCAGCCCATTTAAAATAATAAAAATAAATAATCGAGAATGGGGGGTTCCCTTAATGTTGATTTAGCTGCAAAATTTTTGTTGGTCTGGTCACACTAACCATAATAGAGAAAAGAAGTGAAAACTGATTTCAGACCAAACTGAAGCTGTGTGGACCAGGTCAGCGCCATACGAGTCATAATAGAACAATTTATAGAATTATCAGACAGAGTACCCCAGAAAATAATCCGAATAATAGCGATGTGTGATTATACAGAACACTCCGTTCTACACAGCGATATAAACCAACCGCTTCTCTTTAATGCGGGAGTAAAGCAAGCATGCCCTCTGTCACCCATATACGCTTCACAACTGAATGAAATAATTTTCTCCCAGAGTGTGGCATTACATGGAGTCTCTCAGGACAACCCGAAGACTTAAATTATGCATCATCTGCATATATATTTCCTCCCTTCCTACATTTCCAACATGCAGTCAAAATTGTAATACCTGGAGAGACTGGTTCGGAATATCAAGAAAATTAAGGCCATGAATATTGACTATACAAGTACAAAAACATTATGTGCAGTTTTCTGTGAAAACAGCATAATGTATTAAGTCATGTTTTAATATTTCCCACATTAATGATAAAATTCCTTTTTTTAAAGAAAACATTTTTCTATGACACTTCTCATGGCCTTGTAGAAGTTACGATTGATCAATGATCTTAGGAGCAGATTATCAAATAAATGTCTCTCCAACTTTTGTCCAACCTATCTGATTATAAACACTATTACACATAATCGAACTCATGTTCTGAATTGCTCCTTATGGTGGTAAAAGCCCCTGGCGAGGTCAAGTTTATGAGTTATAGCGTAATGAAAGTTTTGCTGGTAACTCTAAAGTACATTAAGAAACAAATATTTATCTCTGTATGCATCAAATTCATGTTTTGTTTAGATGATCTGCCTTTAGTCAAATCGAATGAGGATTCCTTTATTAACATACCTTCCATCGATCTTGAACCACAATCTAACTACCAAATATTCTATAAAAATATATTCATACGATTTCAGATAGGGTATAGAAAACGATATCCACATTTATTCGCCCTTTTCCACTTTTACCCGATCTTTCTTAAGAAAACCTTAAATGTACGAACACTACAAAAATCTGAATCTAAATCTGTCGAATTCTTATGAAATATTTACTATTAATTTGTTCGCGGGAGACAGATCTGGATATTTAATTTTTTACCGAATTATCGGATAATACCCCGATTTTGTGCCGGTTTTAATCAACCGCTGTATTCAATTTTAAAGCTAAAATCATTAAATAATAGAATTAACATTTTTCCTACCACAACTAGTCGCGCCTGACCCCTTAACACATTAGAAGTAGCCCACACATTGTTTCAGACATGTTATTGACTCTGGTGGTGGTGTAGTCTTCTACAGAATACAAGTTTATTATTATTGTTATTTTTTTCAATATTTTTTGTTTGTTTTTATTTCGATCCTCTGTAGCCGGCTATGGACGGAATGACTCATTGAAATAATATTTGTTTGATGTCGTTGATTTTTGGTTTTAACCCAGTTTTATATATTTTGCATTTGTGTTGTCTAATACTAATATCATCCATAAATTAGATGAGAGGAGGTGATTGAAATGATCTATTTCTGTTTGCGGATTTACGGATTGCACGGTTCCAAAGTATGATTGTGATAGAAACGTGCTGTTTTTATAAAATCCTATTTTTTGTTTTTATAATTTACCGGAACCTGGTAAAATTGTCGCACACATTTTGTGGATCAGTTTTTTTAACTTGTAAACTGTTGTTTTGTTTCTGTTGTTGCTTTTCTTTGTTGTTGTATTTTACGCTTCAATGAATTTTCGAGTGTGTGTGCTCTTTATTTTGTTTCATTGCATTATGATCGGCCATACGAATTTCAGTTTCCAATGAATTAATAAAAATTATAAATTTAAGCTGTTGTTGGTGTTTTTTTTTTCTTTCAATTAACTTCGTCAATTCCAATTGCGGCAAACGGAAATGCCATTGGTGGGGTTGGCGTTTATCGTAAACTTAAAGGAGAGGTGCAGAAAAAAAACAAACTTTGCAATGAAATACGATTACGACCAAGGTGAAGGTTTTGGTCTGGCCCCGAAACATGGCGAGACAGGGTTAATAGAAGGACATGATTTTTAATTATATGTAGTGATTTTAAAAAGTATGCAGCTAGAATGTTGTGGTTGAATGACAAAAAATATATATTAGGTTGGGGAAAAAGAAATCCTATATTTTTCGGCAGATGGCTGTACCGATAGATTTCTCGTAATGTATCGATCATACAATTTCAGATTTATGCTCATTGGAAGGGTGACATTTCGGACCAAGCGATTATCACATTTCTCTTGCATTGCAAAAAATTGTTTAATGATAAAAAATTGGTATCTAGGGAGGATTGTGAAAATCCACTACTAGGTTTTTTTTGCAAATATGGAGCAGGACTTCTATGAGAGAGGCATTACGAAGATACCTTTAAAATGCCAACAAATTATTGAACAAAACGGCACATATTTGACCCAAATCGGACATTTCGAACCATGTTAAATAAAGTCATATAGTTCATATAAAAATAATGGATTTCTTTTCCCCCAACCTAATATATCACATAGTATATCTGCAGGCCAATATAAATTTGAATGGAAGATCAACGCATATAGGTCTTCTATGAGAAGACCAACTGGACTTTTATAAGAATACCCACTGGGCTTCTAAGATAACACCATTGGGCTTCATTAAAATACTTTTAAGAGAAAACCTCTTTGTCTCCTATAATAAGTCCTCATAGTTTTCTATGAGAAGACATTTTGGTATTCTATGAGAAAAACTCGTGGACTTCTATAAGAAAAGAAAAAGAACCTTCTAAAAGAAGACCTCTTGGTCTTCTATGAGAAGACCTCTTGGTTTTCTATGAGAAGACCTCTTGGTCTTCTATGAGAAGACCTCTTGGTCTTCTATGAGAAGATCTCTTGGTCTTCTATGAGAAGACCTATTGGTCTTCTATGAGAAGACCTATTGGTCTTCTATGAGAAGACCTATTGGTCTTCTATGAGAAGACCTATTGGTCTTCTATGAGAAGACCTATTGGTCTTCTATGAGAAGACCTATTGGTCTTCTATGAGAAGACCTATTGGTCTTCTATGAGAAGACCTATTGGTCTTCTATGAGAAGACCTATTGGTCTTCTATGAGAAGACCTATTGGTCTTCTATGAGAAGACCTACTGGTCTTCTATGAGAAGACCTATTGATCTTCTATGAGAATACCTATTGGTCTTCCATGAGAAGGCCTCTTGGTCTTCTATGAGAAGACCTCTTGGTCTTCTATGAGGAGACCACTTGGTCTTCTATGAGAAGACCTCTTGGTCTTCTATGAGAAGACCTCTTGGCCTTCTATGAGAAGACCTCTTGGTCTTCTATGAGAAGACCTCTTGGTCTTCTATGAGAAGAACTCTTGGTCTTCTATGAGAAGACCTCTCGGTCTTCTATGAGAAGACCTCTCGGTCTTCTATGAGAAGACCTATTGGTCTTCTATGAGAATACCTATTGGTCTTCCATGAGAAGACCTCTTGGTCTTCTATGAGAAGACCTCTTGGTCTTCTTTGAGAAGACCTCTTGGTCTTCTATGAGGAGACCACTTGGTCTTCTATGAGGAGACCACTTGGTCTTCTATGAGAAGACCTCTTGGTCTTCTATGAGAAGACCTCTTTGTCATCTATGAGAAGACCTCTTTGTCATCTATGAGAAGACTTCGTAGGCTTTTATGAGAACACCTCCTGGCCTTCTATGAGTAAACCTCTTGGACTTCTGTTAGAAAACCTCTTGGCTTCTCTGAGAGGATCTATTGGTCTTCTATGGGAAGACCTATTGTTGTTCTATGAGAAGACTACCTGGTGTTTTCTGGGAAGACCTCATGGCTTTGTATAAGAAGACCCCTTCTATCTATCTTCTATAAGAAGGTATGAAAAGTCCAATTGTAGGAGAAATATTGTTCTTCTATCAGTAGACATTTTGGTCTAATTGGGCTTCTATGAAGAGAACTCAGGGTCTTTGGTCTTCTAATAGCAGACCACTTGGCCTTCTATGGCCGTTTGGTCTTTATGAAAAGATCAATAGGTTTTCTATGAGAGGACCTAGTATGAGGAGAACATTAAAAAGCTTACTTCGATCAATACCTCTCGCAAATAATGAGCATTTTATTTATTTCGAGGGCCATCTGATGCTGGATGATTAGCGCTGTTGCATTTTAAATTCTGAAGTCACTTTGAAGTTAAAAACAACAACCCCATGGTCAGGTCATAGTATTTGTTAACTGTATATATATATATATGTCGTTGTGTGTAACAATGATAATGTATTTATTTAGAATTTTAAATTTTTTAAAGTTTTATGTTTTCATTTTCTTTAGTTGTTTTTTTTGCGGATTTCAAGGAGTGGCAAACCCCAGGCCTCCATCCATCACCACTTGCCTCCATTGAAACATATATAGACTTTTTGTGCTTTTTTTGGTTCGTTTTGGTGTGCATGTCGTGTGGTTTTTATCACCCACCCCCTTATTCTTCCGAAGTAAGCTGAAAAAAAGCATACAATGTTTTGGAACCCCCAACGAACCTGAAGAGATACAACTGCACGATACATAATTTGTATTGCAATTTTTTGTTGTTAGTTTGTTTCGTTTTTTAATTTTGCTTTTTTGTAGTGTGGATTTGTTTTGTAGTTGTTGTTGCTTTTTTGGCGATAAAGATTAAATTCGGAATTTATTTGCGTAAATTAGCACTGATCACGAAGGTGAAGGGTGTTGCTGCAAACAACATAAAAACCAAAGTGACATTAGAACTTGTAATTGGCAATATTTAACAGCGGCTGACGGGGTTAAATGCAAATTTACATAAAGATTACAAGTTGTTGTTGTTGTAGGTGGTTTAGGTTGGTTGTCAGAACAAAAAAAAGTGAACATAAGAAACATTAATTAAATTATGCAAATACCATATCAAGTGTACCGAAGGAATGACGTGAATATATTTATGGCTCATTTTTTGTAATTAATCAAAATAATATCACAAATGTTATTTAAATTAAATGCATATTTTAATGGATAATTATGATGTGAAATATTTGGAAATAATTGTCTATTGTTTCATGCCTGCTGAGCTAAACTTCTAAAAGGTAGAGGTAACAAATTCGGTGTTGCCGACAGATATATATATCTTCAGTCGATGGTTTGCAAACAAAATCTCAAAAGGGTAATCTTGACCGTCTCTCCATTTCCTCGGAAGCGGCGAAGATCAGGCCAGTGCCAAGTCCGAAAAAGAGCTACCCGCTCTTTTTCGGTCTTGCCAGACCATCATTAACGGCAACTGTCTCGAGAATCCATTGAATGGGGCGGCGAAGTTAATCTCAAGAAGACAAGCGCTGAATGGGAATCTTCCATTCCGGTAATACCAAAAGAAACAACCGGGGGCACTAAAAAGTTAGACCCATAAAGATGTCAATAATAAGATCATGGAACACCTGCTGCAAGAGGGAGGCCCCATCGATCTGGATAGCTGCGAATTCAAAACCTTAGAACCCCTTAGAAAATTAATAACAAATATCGTCTCCATCTAGGAGACTACTAAACTTAAGCTGGTGAAGAAAAGAGGCATTTCTCAACTAAAAATAGGCAACGGTCTTCGTTAAAGGTTGGTCTTTGGTCTGCAGTAGAGTTGGACAATCTAGTTCACTTTGCGGATCGATCTTTCTCGTTCCTTTTTTAAAAAGGAACTAGTTCCTTAATGTAGTTCCTTTGCTCCATATAGTTCCTTTGCGCCATATATTTCGTTTAATCCATACAGTTCCTTTGCTCCAAATAGTTCTTTTGCTCCATATTGTTCCGACTCCTACATAGTTCCTTTGAATCTCTCTCTCTTTCATTGTTCTTTTTTTTGTTTTTTTTTTTCATATATAGTTCCTTTGCTCCGTACAGTTCCTTTACTCCATACAGTTCCTTTGCTCCAAATAGTTCCTTTACTCTTCATAGTTCCTTTGCTCCAAATAGTTCCTTTGCACCATATAGTTCCGACTTCTACATAGTTCCTTTGAATCTCTCTTTCATTCGTTCTTAAAGAGCTGGAACTAGTTCCGATCGTTCCTTTCTCGGAATAGTTCCAATGAACTAGTTCGTTCCGGAACTACCCAACTCTAGTCTGCAGAAAGAGACACTGCTGGTGAAGGAGAGCCAATTATAAGAAAGCCCTTATTTTTTCAAAACAAATTTAAGCAAAGAAAAAAGTCACTACAATTCATGTTCTCGCTCTCCCATCACTTGTTGGTTGTTAGATTCGTAAACGTTTGTTTACAACCACGGTCTCCCGACTCACTCTATTGTGTCTAGTTTTGCATTCCATTGTTTCATTATGTCAGATACTGTTACCGATCTTTGCATTTGTGTCATAAAATTCGCATATGTATTTTCCAAATTATTTCGATATAAATGAAAAAAAAACATATATATACTATGTGTTGATAAAAGCACTTTGTGACCAAGACTAAAGGTAAGGCGAACTACGTTTGCCAAACCATCTACTACAAGATTGGGAAGGCACGGATTGAATAGGTAGAAGCCACACAAAGTAGCGAGGAAGAAACATCCATCAACAAAAGTGAGGCAGCAGAGGAGAAGATTACCGACTCTCAAGAAGATCGTTCGCAATTGATCGAGGCCATCCAGATAGCAGAGTGAGACGGCAACCATGGCTCTGATGAAGAAATTAATTAAAGGTAATATACACATCGGGCTAATCCAGAAATCTTGGACTGTTAAAAACAATGTCTCTGGACAGGCTCCCTAATACAGGCTCCCGACCGAGAAAACATAGGCTTTCTCTTCTCCCCACAGTTGTCAACATCGGATGCAAATGTACTGAATCTGGGGAATGTCAACGTTTACGTGGCATCAGTCACCTCCGACTCGCCGATAAGAAATCCGGTTCAAAAATTTAGAAATATAGATCTGTGTCACGAAAACCATTTTTATTAACGTGTTTGGTATAGTGAAATTTATTTATGGTAAATACATGGTAGCAAGAATCGGATAAAAGTTGAAAAGGACCATGAAAGCATACGAATATCGATTACATATGATTGGGACCCTAACAAAAACTTATGAGCAATCATCTTAGAATTTAATGTAGGTTTGGAAACATATTACGATTTCCAAAGTTTGGATCAAAACAGACATTCCATTATTTTGATATTGGATTAAAAACAAATCAAAAATCAATAAGATGTTTACCATATGAAATGAAATTTGGATGAAATTGAACATTCGGTTCGATCCATTTGAGATTTACAAATTTTCATAATTTTGACGCTTTGTGTAGGAGATACTAGAGGCAGTGGACCGATGGATCCCATCTTCAAAATGTATACAAGCATGGATAAAGTTTAGTTCAAATAAGAAAGCCCCTTCGCATGATATGGTATTATAAAACTAAATTTTCAGCAAAATTGTGACCACTTTGTGTGGGAGGTACCAGACGGAGTGGGCCCTAACAATATACATATATGGTTAAAATATTGTGGTAAGTTTGGTTTGAATCGAATGCTCTGATATTATAAAATAAATTTTCAGCACAATTTTGACTATTTTATGGAGAAGGAGGGAACCAATTTTCCCATCTTTGAACATAATTTTAGTTTGAAGAAAACTTTACTAAGTGCACAGTTTGGATCAAATCGGAAATTCCATTCGCCCACTATTTGGATATAGAAAACATGTTTACCGGCTGTGGGGAAGATACCAGAAGGAGTGGACCAATGGATCCCATCTTTATACTCTACTTTGTACTCTAGGCTTGGTAAAGATAATACGTTGAGAAAATTTTGGTTCAAATCGGTCAAAAACTATTTTCAGCAAAATGTTGAACTTTTTATGGGGAAATTATCAGAAGAATAGGTCGGTATTCCCCATCTTCGAACTTGAACTGAATTTGGAAGAAATAAAAACATATTTTTTTCAGAAGAGTGGATTAAAAAAATATATTTTTTCCAAGACGTGGATTATAAAAAAAGTACTTTTCGAAGATGTGGATTTTTTTTAATAGGCGTGATTAAAAAAATGTATTTCATAGGCGGGGATTTTTCATTTTTTTCATAGTCATGGATTCATAGGCGTGGATTTTTAATTTTTTTTTTCATAGTCATGGATTCATAGGCGTGGATTTATAAAAAAAATATTTTTTTTACAGGGGTTGATTTAATTTTTTTTTCATAGTCATGGATTCATAGGCGTGGATTTATAAAAAAAATATTTTTTTTACAGGGGTTGATTTAATTTTTTTTTCATAGGCGTGGATTTATAAAAAAAACGTTTTTTATAGGCGTTGATTTACAAAATATTTTTTCATAGGCGTGGACTTATAAAAAAAATTTATAGGCGTTGATTTACAAAATATTTTTTCATAGGCGTGGATTTTTAAAGCCATAAGGCTCAAGGTAAAATAAGGACGAAAAATACGCACAAGGGCTCCAGATAGAAGGGGAATATATTTTATAAAAATAGGCCTTATTCGATTTGACTGAAGACATGTGATCTTGAAAATTACCTTCGCAAAGACTTTTCTTAAAACACTTTAGTGTTACCAGCCACAAATTCATCCGGCCATAGCCCAAATGAATTTCTCCTTCTGGATTCTTAATATATCCATTCAAGTTTTTTTCCTAATATAACCTATTTTTTCATAACCCATCGCAATTATCCACACCTGCATGCATCTTAATCAGTGATTAGCAATCACACACTTTAAAAAATGGAATTTGAGGTATTTATAATCATATATATCTACACATTTTCTGTATTTCACACACAGAATGATCCATTTTGTTCTAGAATGCGGTCGAAATAACCCGATATATGGACAAACCGCATACACCCTAATTATATTTTTAATATTTCCTCCCCATCACGAGACTTTGTGGCGTATGAGTAATCCGATAAATTAGCATTTTATATTATTTATTTTTGTAAAACTATTTTTAAGATATCGTTGATCATAGTTTGTGGTATCTTCTGAGGCGGATATACACATTCACATCTATAGATAAGATTAAATTGTCTCGACCGACAATCTCGAACAATAATACCAAACAACCAATTTGTATTTCACACTTTTTCAAAGGCTTTCCCGTGTCAGGCGATTATCTATTCCATACCCCCTCTAAAGGGAGGTGACTACTTGCAAAAAAAATAAATAAAAATCACTCATTAGCCGTTGGTGTAGAAAGATTGGCATAGATGGATGGAAAAAAGAAAAACAGAAAAGCAAAAAAGAAATTGTAAATGATTCGTCACTAAGTAAATGACATAAAAATAATATTGAAATGACAACAATGAAAAGCGAATCTACATATTGTTGAAATTTTGACAGTTTGCGAAAGATGATCAAAGCAACCGACGGCGTTCTTTTTCTGTTCTCTGTTGGCATAATTCCCTTAAGTATTTATCACAGTGGTAATTAACAATGCATACAAACAGATATAAAAGTGTGTGTATTTATAAAAAAAAGGAGGGTATGTCGCTGAATTAGGGTACAACTTTTTTGAACACCTGCTATTTAAAATAGGGTATGCGGATAATTGCCAGAAACACAAAAACACATGACGAAATGTTAATCGGAAAATTCCATATATATATACGAAGTGATTGCTCTCAGAGTTCGTATGTGCGTATTAGTAATACTATCTAGGTCTGGGAGATGGAATGTTCCTTATGAGGATTACAGTGAGTATATTAAGAACCCAATGGCGTGATGCATTTTTTGCTGGTAATTATAATGTGCATAAAGAAAAATATATTTATCTTTGTTTGCGGTTGTTGCAGCTTATTTATGGAGAATATTTTGTTAAAAGATTGTCCCTTTCGTAAAAACCACAAGACGAGATTTTTTGACCTCCCAATATTGCACAAAAATGTAGCTCTTAAGAATTTATATAGGGCCCCAAATGATAAGAAATCGATATTGGTATGTTTTCTTCGTCCTTTTCAACGTTTACCCGATCTTTATTCAGAAAACCTTATATCTACGGACTCGGAACTCGAGATAGAAATACCATAAGTTTTACAAAAATATACCTCATTCGATTTGACTGATGAAACTTCATCTCAAAAACAACGTGCAATATCCGCATACCAAGATATAACGTTTTTTTCTTCGTCAACTTCTACCAGATTTGTATTGTCAAATTCACGCCATAACCCAAAAACTTGAAATATGGCGAATTTGTTCCTTTGGGTTCTTAATACACCCGCCAAGGGCTCACCTCTCCATAAGGAATAATAGCCGAATTTGACCTTCTGGGTTATTAACATAGGGCTTTCATCGTCATGTGGAAATTTCCGATTTCAGACTATGAGCTCGATTTTGTTTCATAGTGTTATTATTGCTCAAAAATTGATTTTTTTAAAAAAAAAAAGTTTGGCCTATGGCGGCTTTTTCCTTTTGGGTCCTTGAATCAACGGCAAAAGGAATTTTCAATCCCCTGAAATCTTGAGGCACAATATAATATTAATTTGTGTAAAAATAATTTTTTGGCATATGGCTGTACTGTACTCGTGAAGTAACGATTAAACAATTTCAATTACAGATTTATGATCGTTCGAAGGGTGACATTTCGCAGTCAAAAAATATTTTGCTGTTTTTTGTTTGGTGCATTCAGTTGTTACATACAGGATTTTAAAAATGGAAGTTAACAAAGAGCAAATTCAGTTTTCCTTTCACAAAGGCGAAAATGCAAGCCAAGCGGCTAAAATTTTGAATGGTATTTATGATTCCGATACTGTAACTAACAGTCAATTATGTGCAATTTTGGTTTCGTATATTCCGTTCAGGAATTTTTGATGTTAAAGATGCTCCTCTCACAGGTATAGCGGTCGTCGAAAACATCGATAAAATCGGATAAATTATCGATTTTGACCGGCATATCAGCAGTCGTAACATCGCCCAGGAGCTAAAAATTGACCATAAATCTGTTTAAACCATTTACAATTGACCAGAAACAAATAGAATTGCCCAACAGGAGAGGTGTCGTGTTCCACCAGGACAACGCTAGGCCACACACATCTACAATTACTCGCCAGAAACTTCGGTAGCTTGGTTGGGATGTTTTAATGCATCCGCTATATAGGTCGGATTTGGCACCAAGCGATTATCATGTTTTTCTTGCATTGCAAATTTCCTTTAATGATAGAAAATTGGTATCTAGGGAGGATTGTGAAAATCGACTACTAGAGCAAATAGAGAATGGGACATCTATCAGAGATGCATTATGAAGTTACCTTTAAAATGGCAACAAATCATATAACAAACGGTGCATATTTGGCCCAAATCGGACCTTAAGAAGCATATTAAATAAAGTCTTATAGTTCATATAAAAATAATGGATTTCTTTATCCCAAAGGGGGGCAAAGGGCTTTCATCGTCATGAGGAATTTTTCGATCCCAGACTATGAGCTCGATTTTGTTTCGTAGTGTTATCATTGCTAAAAAATTATTTTTTTGACATAAAAATGTTTATATATGGCGAATACTTTTGGGTTCTTAATATGATCACAAAAGGAATTTTCGATCCCCTGAAATCTTGTGGCACAGTACAATAACAAACTTATAAGAGGAATTTTTATCACAAGCATGTTTCAAGAGCCATATCCGTTTCAATAAATGTTGCATAACCAAGTAGGAATTATCAAATACATCACTGATTTTGAATTGACACTAGGCTAATGGCGTAAACCTTCTTACTTACATGGTCCCAAAGGAAGAAATCGCAAGTTGTTTAATGGCATAATTTTGGTGGCCTGTTCGTCACTTAACTGCCTCGTAACACCGACTTTTTGTAACTAATGGTTGTGCAGATCGACTCCAACTCCGACCATGAAGTTCCAATGACTCCGTTGAACCGTAAAACACGCCAAACAGTCATACGTTGAGGTTAGAGAAGCTTCCCAACAATAACTCTGGCGCACCATATTACTTTTTGCGAAGTTTTGATCAAATTTCAATTGTGGTACTAGACCCGCTGCGGTGAAAGTACTAAAAGGAGTGGACCGATAGATTCAAAGCAGGATAGATAGATCAAATCGGATACTACATTCGCCTAATATAAGACTTACAATTTTTCAAAATGTTGACACATTGTGGGAAAGGTACGATAAATGGGTGAACCCATGGTTGCCAACTTCAGACTTTGTTTAGGTTTCGTAAAAATATTACGATGTGCGAAGTACCGGGCGAAGTTTAGGTCAATTTGGATCCTCAGATTAAAGTTTCACCACACCATTAAGGTTGGACCGATAGATTTTCATCTTTGGATTCAGAGGATACAATCTTCGGAATCTTAAAAATGTCTTGAAAAAAAATATTTGGGTATATACAAATTTTTGAATTGCTAATTTAAGTTTAATAATTTAATTTAATGTTTGCTGTTATTGTCATGTCGAAGGACCAAAAACTTCAGAAATTTTCTCATGTCAGGACAACATTTTAAAATCATAAAACTTTAGTAACATTTTTCATGGTAGAGTATGAACAACATTTATACTTACTAATTTAGATTTCATAGTCCTTTAATATGTGCAATGGTCTAAACAAGGCCCAAACGCAATTAATTTTATCCCGAAGGACCACAAATATGTGGCAAATTATGGCTCAAAGCATCAAAACACAAAAAAAAGAACTTTTTTTATCAAGTCGAATGACCAAATATTGAAAAAATAAAATGCTATAAACATTTCATTATATTATTATAAAGCCTGTAGACATAATAATACAGTTTTTAATTGTCGTTTCTAATAAACTGAACTTGACGAAACAAAGCATCTTACAAAAATCTTCAATAATATCTTTCATATCTTCACCATACCAATTATTATTCGACTTAATGTAGGGTTCAAAGAACCTTTCTACCTTCATATCTACATCGGTGTCACATTCAGTACTTCTTTGCCGATAAGGCAGGGTGGACATTTTGCGATTTAACTAATTCGTGATGGTTTGAAAAGTATTCGATTGATAAGACAACCTGTAGGTGGGATTTATGCGATAATAATTAGCACTCGACTTTATAATTTAGTTTTAATAGTCGAAGATCCAATCATTTTGAATGATTATGGTTGCCTCAAGTCGAAGGACCAAATAACAAAACTCGGGTTTCTCGGACTTCTTGAAGAGGCAAAAATATATAAATATTAAATATGTAGATAAATTCCACTTGAAATGAAAATATAGGCTACATACCAAAAAGTATACCAACAATTGTACCAAGCGATTGTTGTAAACCATAATGTACACCAAATACAAATTTCAAGAATTTCGTGCACCGATTTTGATGACGCAATTTAGAGGGCAATGCTATCTGAGGTCATCACCAACGTACACAAGATTTTATTTCGTGAAAATTGTCATTGTGTGAAAAATATTTGTATGCGAACGTCCCTGGAGGCTATACCTAAAGCCGGATCAATATTGATTACATCGTGTAGGAATTACCGAATATTTGGGGTTATCATTATATGAGGTGCTATATCTAATTGAGAAACGATATGGCTCAATTTCAAACCTAATATTTTTGCATCACAATATCTTCCTTCATGCTAAGTATTAAAAATACTGAAAACCCGTAGATATCATTATATGGAGGCTATACCTAAATGTGGGCCGATATAGTTCATTCTCGAACCTAATACCCTATTTTTTTTTACCTCGAAATCCTCCAAAGGTATAATTATTACAACAGATTGATAAATCGATTAAATCGTTTAGAATTACATACATTCGAGCACAGAATATCTCCCTACTTCAGAGGAATACGACAATGGGGACAAACCCAAAAAGCGGAACAAATAAAATGACTATTTTAATATAAAAGAGGGGGTTATATGGGGACTAACCCTAAAAAGGAATATTAATCATTTTTGGAAGTGAGATTTGTTACCATATACGACTGCAAAATAACAAATTCCTTTGAAAATGGACCCAAGAACCCAAAAATTCCGAAAATTGGGGAGTACCCTTATATGGGGGTTACCCGAAAAAATTAACCTATATTTATAATTTTTTGTGGAGACATTTGTTACCCAATATGAATCTAATTTAACAAATTTCAAAGAATACGGTTGAAAAACGCGCTCAAGAACCTTAAAATACCGAAAATTGGGGGTACACTTATATGGGAGCTATGCCTAAACGTGGACCGATATATTCCATTTTCGAACTTGACCTGTCTCCAGACAATAGACTATGCAAATTATTGGCGATTTATCTCATTTCTATCCGTTGTAATCGCTCTACGCTCTAAATAGTGATTACAACAGACAGACGGACATGCTTTAGTCTTCATATAATTTTACGCTGATCAAGAATATATATATATATATACTTTATAGGGTCGGAAGTGATTATTGACCTCAAGTCAAGTTCTACCATAGCATATTTTCGAATACGCTGAACTCGAAGGACCAAAATATCTAAAGACAAAATCTTTAGAACAATTATAGTTCGTATTAAATAATTTTCTTCTTCGACATTTCCTTAACTCAAAGGACCCTATTTTAAAACAATAAAACATAGTAGTACATATAAAGCCGGTAGAGTTACGATTCAGTTTTAAAAGTCTCATAATATGAACTCGAAGAATTATTAATGCATTTTATAAAATATTAAGACAAATTCTAGCTATTATGAAATTGTTTCCTTATAAAGTATAAAGCTTCTAGTTTGTTATGGTAATAGATTTAATGATTTCAAATTTTGGTCCTTCGACTTGAGAATTTTTTTTTTAATTTTTGATCCTTCGATATGAAAATAAATGCCTGAATCTGAAGATTGTATCCTCTTCTTAACATATCGTATAAATTTGTTAAATATTTTTGGTCCTTACGGATGTCAATATATATCAAAGGGCCAACAATTTTTAATAATTACAGCTAAAGAGAATCGGAACAATTAAGATGACAAAAAATATAAATATATACTCTATTGGGTGAGTCTCAAATAAAGATTTTTCTAAGATTTAGATTTCTAATATATTGCTAGATATAAAAAATACGATATTTAAATTAACTTTTTTTATAAAATTTTAATTATTTTTCTTTTTTTTCGCAACCTTAACAAAATTTAATTTTGACTATAACATTTTAGTATGTACATCTGTATTCTATCTCTATATGTACTATAATATATCGATGTGTACGCCTCTAATAAATTATACACTTCTTCTTCGGATTCATATCACTGCCAATGGGACAGTTAAATTCTTTTGAGAATTCTGCAAGATTTTTCAGCGGGCCAATGACACGATATTTTCCCGGCACATGATCATCAGTGGAGGAGACAAAATTCCGTAGCGATGGATGGGTGGCACTACACCACAGTTGCCCATAGCCGATGAAAAACAACTGCTTACTGGTGTAATTGAGGAGGCGTGGCATTAGCTCGTCATCCATGTTACGATACGATCGTACAGCATCTTCATACCAACGTAAATAGGCATCGTACGCAAGGCGTATTCCACCATTATCGGCTATATTTTCCGATTGTGAATCTAATTCGGGTAGAGGTTTGCCACCGTAAATAAATTTACGATATTGTTTGCTGAAACATTCCGTTTGATTGGCAAAATAATCATTGGACGCCTGATCCCACCATTCTTGTTTATTGCCCTGGGCATCGTGCGACCGGCCTTCTTCATCGAAACCGTGTATTAGCTCATGAGACATTAGGAAACCCAAGGTGCCGAATTTCAAGGCATTGGGATAGAAATTCGACCAAAGGAAATAGGGTTGTAGAACTGAGACGGGTACCTTAATGAGATTTTCTGTGGTAATGTAAACCGGGGTAAAGGACAACGATTCGGGATCATCATAGGGACGTGGTGGTTCATATAATTTGGCCCTGGTCTGTTTGGCTTTAAGTCTGAGAATATTTTTCTTATTGCCAATGTAGTCGATTTGATTAATTTCCAATGGACCGAATTCTTCGGTGAAATTCGAACTTTCATAGGTATTCAGCTCCATGCGTATGGTTTGCAATTTCTCCAGGGCATATTTACGCGTATCCGGATGCATCCATTTCAATTTATCCGATTGCAGGACACTGCGGAAGGTACTCTTTATCGTTTGCCACATTTCATGTACATCCTGTTGGGTTTGATTGCTGGCATAATGGCGATACACCATATTATCCATGACCTTGGCAAAATGATTTTTCGTACGGCGTATACATAAGGTCTCCAGATCTGATTCCTGTCTGGGTTCGGGCAATAGAAATTCATCAATTAAATAATAGAAAATATAATTGGCCACAATGCGTTTGGGTGTCTCCAATATTGTCGTGATTATATTTTCCGCATCATCTTCGATTAAATCGTAGAGCGGTTCTGCGGGTACATGGCCCAGAGAGATGTTGAGTAATCGCCGAATATCCAATTGGGGCATATACCTTTCCTGCATTGCATCAATGGTGGTGAGATTAAGTTGCATTGATGAATCATCCTCCAGTGTGTCTTCTTCGTCGCCTTCCTCCTCCTCTTCTTCTTCGTCTGCGTATTCGTTTTGATCTTGAACTACAGCATTATGATCATCCGATAAACTCTGACCGGCAAATAGCCTCGTTTCAAATTCAAATATTTCACGAGCTGTCTTCTTGGCCAATTTGTCGTCCAAGCCCAGGGCTGATCGCAAATTTTTGGTCATAACATGCACCCTTGCCTCACGAAATGATTTGTGGACCGCATCCGTATATATAGAAGTCGATTCCAGCGGGATATCTTGCATGACCACACTCAGCCGATTAACGGTATTATTCGCCAAATCCACTTGTATGAAATGACCCAAAATAATACGAATATCATATTTATAGGCAATCTCCCCTATAACCCTCAACCAATCGAAATCTTCCTCACGCCATCTATCACCCTCCAAGGCGGGCATTTTTCCAAACTCCTCAATAATCTGTTTCATATTTACACGATACCATATACGGGTATTATTCGATTTCATGCAGGATTCAAAAAACCTCTTCACCTTCATATCGGTGTCGCTGTCATATTCCTCACTTCTCGGCCGATTGAGCAGGGTGGAAATTTTACGATTTAACGAAGTCGATATGGTTTGAAAGGTATTCGATTGATAAGGCAGCTTATTGGGTGGATTTATGCGATAATAATTACCACAGGTGAAGGTATAGAAATTGTGACAGGGATCCTCCGATACATTCATGTAGTTGCGTATCTCTGCGGCCTTGGCATAGCGGGCAATATCTTTGGTAATAACTTGCGGCTTAGCCGGGGCTGTTGTTGTTGTTGTGGGTATAGCCTGTACTACACCTTGGTCAATAATCGATATCGAAATTACACAGCTGGCTATTATCAATAGCTGAGGTAGTAGTTCCATTATTTGTTTTTTTTCTAAGTTTTTTTTTAAGGAAAATCCTGATCGACCGCACACCAGAGATTTAATGAATGAACTAAAATCAATGGCAAACCGCTTTGAACACTGGCTTGCTGCTTAAACATTATCGCCTCATCAGCATCATCAATATTTAATTGAAAGCGTCGTCGTCGTCGCTATTTCTCGATTTCAAAGTGACAGAGAAAGCGAGCGAGAGAAGAATTGAGAGCCACGAGAAATTAAATCTATTCCCATCAAGCCATTGGCCATCAAGAAAAAAAAGGTTATCACAATGCACTGCTTTGTAATGTACTTTTCGCATTGGACACAAGTTCACACACACGTTAATGGTAATTTACACCATTTCCAAATGTGAAAAAAAATAAAATTCAAACCAAAACCAAACAAACAAATCGGTAATACCATTATATTGACGTTATGTTTAAGTAAAACAATATTTTTGTATATATTTCTGTTGCAGGGCCGCATATTTTGGGGAAGTATGCAGGTGCTGTATAAACTGGCTACATCGGATTTCCGTTGCCATCTGAACCAATATGTCGAATTAAAAAAGTGTCGTCTGAGACCTTTAAACAACTGATGGAAAATCGGGATAGGCCGTCAAAAAGAACAACAATAAGCGGTTCTATTAAAGCATACGCCTATGTTAGAAATTCCTTGCCAGGAGGTCTTTTTTACTTTCCCTCCTGGAGGTCTAGATCCGAAGTGTGGTTAAAAAATGGGCGTTTACAATATCAAAAATGAGCTAGCCCGGTACATGTTGGACTATGTCAAACTAAAGATCTATACTGAAAATTTCCCACCTAGACGTCCACATCCGAAATGTGGTGCCAATGTGGTTGACAAATTTACCTTTTAAATACCGATGCGATATAGAAGCTAATCTCTATATGAGATTCTATGTCAGAGCAAAGAAATTTTCCATATTGCAGGCAATATGTTTAAAAATGGACTTTTAATATTCCGTAAATGACGCGATTCTTGTATATGGGGGATATATGTACACATATTTTTTAGTTATTTTATCTTTTGAGAACCCGGCGGAAAAAGGTTTTGAAAACCTATAACCAAAATTCCCAACAAGTACTTGAAACCAGTGAGTGGAACGGGATATTCGAGCTGGGCCGACCTTACGATAACGTACACAACTACCACAGAGTATTTAAATGTAACTTAAATATTTTTTTTCTTTTGTATTTTTTATCTTTGATAATTCGAATGTTCTAATTATATCAAATTCGGATGGAAAATAGAAAAGCAGTCGATTACTTCAAAAAATGGGCACTGGCTAGGCTATGCCTAAAACACAGACCTACATTGAAAATAATCCAACCGGAGGTTTTATATTTTTTTGTGAACTGCCAAAACCAGTGGTCAGAAGTTCTTCTAATTCTGAGAACTTGAAATATCAAATAACAGCCAAAAAAGAATTAGGACCTTTTTAAAATGATTAACGCATTGTAAGTGGGGGCTATGTAAAACAAAGGCTCTGAAAAAAAATCTTGTCGGACTTAGAATTTAAGAACGTAATCTGAGCATGAAATTAAGTACCATTTCGTACATTTAGTATATTTATTGCACGAACTATTCGAACCACAAGAGTTCCAACTGTTTTCATATCACTTCCAGTAGTTTTCGATTTTGAAAGCATTAGGTCCCAAATTTCCGATATCTCCTTTCATTATTCTATACAGCAAGAGCGATCTCTTACACCAAATTTCAAGATTCCAGCGCGTTTACCCTATACCACAGTAAGAAATCTAGTACATTTTAGTAATTTCGTACACATGTTGAACGTATTTTCAAAAAAAAAAAAACATTTTTAGTACCGTTGAGTACCTTTCTACCCCCTACTTTCAACCTTCTTTTAAATATTCCTATATAATTGTGATCCAATATTTCTAATTTTAAAATTGCATTCCCAAATCACGGATATGGTGTACCGAGAAATATAAAGAGAGCAGTATGGGTACTTTGCGAAAACAATTCATTTAATTCATTTGAAAAAAAGCAAAAATACAGAACAGAACCAAACACACCCCACCACACACATGAGAAAAAAAAAACGTAATAATTAAACACGTCTTGAGACGACAAGTATTTAAATTGTTTTTGTTTGGTGTTGCTGTGTGTGTGTTTTTTAGAATTTTATTTATTCAAATTATTACTGGGAAATTATCTGTGTAGTTTATGTTGTGCTAATGATGACGAATCGAGCTCACAAAAAAGTGGGATTTTTTCAGCGATAACTTAGTATGCAATCCATGAATAGTGTTTGAAAATATAGCACTAGTGGACAACGACGAAGAAGAAAAGAAGAATTCTATTTCGAAATAAACACATTATGCTATTTTCGGAATAAATGACAAAGATCTTGGTGTTGTTGTTTTTAATAGATCTTCCGTATATATAAAATATATATGTAGTAGTGCGAGTAGTGGTGATGGTTGACTTGTAATTAACAATTAAATCGACAGAAAATTTGGCGTTATGAAAATGTACACAATGTCTGAAAATCTATATTTAAAAAAAAAAATCGTACTTTAAGTGTACGAATATTCTAAATGGGTACGGATTTTCGTAAGGTACAGTTATGCCATTTTTATAATTACCGTAAGAAACAAATAACCTCTGATACATTTATGTTAAATTCCCCTATTTGGTTCTGTTATGGTAAAATAAATAACCTCAGACACATTTATGTCATTTTTTTCTTTTTGGTCCTATTATGGTAGCTACTCCTTTGCATTAAATTTAAAGGGAAACGGGAATTTTATTTTTTTTTATTAATTAGTGTTTTTTGGATGTCTACCAGTTAGGGGTAATTTTTTGTAAATATTGAAAAATATGTAGTATAAAGCAGGCTATCGATTCGAGTCACTAATTTTTACATAGTTGTTGACTGGCTTGTGATAGAACGGTTATTTCATAAGCCGAGCTTAAAAAAGATTTCCAAGCCCGTCGGTCTTGTGCGCATCTCATCCAGTTTGAAAGACCATATTCCGAGATGTTGTCTTCTACTTGAACTTTCCATCGGATTCGTGGTTTTCCCCCTCAGATTGAACCATCACTTGGCTCACTTTTATATGCCTTTTGAGTGGGGGAATCATCATCCATTTTCAACTCGATACGCTCGATACGTCTGACTATGCTGATTGTCGAGAATATATGGTATAGTTCATGGTGCATTCGACGACGATATTCACCGTCAACGCAGATCGGCCCATATATCTTCCGGAGAATTTTTATCGCAAACATTCCAAGAGCTGTCTCATCTGCTTGAGCAAGTACCCATGCTTCAGATCCATACAACAGCATGGGTAATTTTAGCGTCTTGTAGAGTGTGAGTTTTGTCTGGCGAGCATCTGTTGGCCAATAATTTTTTCCTCCGGATTTCAAAGCTGATGTTATTAGTTTTGTTTATGGCGGTACCGAGGTCGTTCACCACACCGAAGCTGTAGTATTCAAGTTCCATAGTTGGTCCGAGTCTACTGGACGTCTTGTGCGTTGATACCATCAGCTTGGTCTTCTAGCCATCAGCTTGATCTTGTAGCCAATGTATGCTGTTTGGTTTGTATCCACACTTACCTCGTCAGCAATAGTCCAACGATGTTCACGATGATTTCTGGTGATGGCTGAAATTCACAGAGTTATCAAGAAGGAAGCTACCCGGCTGAAGGAATACTTATTAAGCACGCTGGAGTAAAACAAGGAAACATGTCAAGGGAAGGACTTAGAGGATGGTACTTAATGCTATAGAAATTAAACATCAGTGGAGTAAAATTGTGTAATTCCCGCATATAACAGACCAAGGCAAAACTAGCAAGCATCCTAGAAAACCCCGAGCAGAGCAGAAAATCGCGAAACTTTTATTCGATGAAGGATATGTTTGACAAAAAAGGGAGGAGGCAAATGGTTGTGCGAAAGGATGGAAAATGTTTCACCAGAGTTCCAATGAAAGCGATGAAATTTCAAACCTATGCCAGACCGGAATCCACAAGGCTATTTACGGGCAAACTCTCTGATTAAGGCACACTTAATTTTGAGAAGTTGAGCATACACTTTGAGAGCTTTGATCATCATTCCGTGATCTTCAAAAAGGAATCTAAAGAAATTATGTTGACCACGCTCGAAGATGGGAAAACTGAAAAAATCGCAAAATGTCTCCAGATTTTAGATGAGTTTAAACTCTGAAGATCAATAGCAATGATTTTTGCCGGCACACAAGCGTGAATACGGACAAAACATTGTAGTTCGACCCAGTTTATCGGTTGTCAGATGCCTTTGGTACAGTTTCTGCAAATTTCAAACGTCTACAATGCGCACTCATGCTCTGATCATTCCGCGCTGAAGATATCGAAAAACTATTTGTGGCCATGAATGACTAACCAAAAAAATCTCTGAAATCCTTTAATAAACCCTGAAAAAAGGAAAAATCTCTAATAACCATCTAAAGGGGGACTGTAGTAGGGCCTAAAACCTACTACAGGTCATCACTATTTCTCTCAGATCTATTATTTCTCTTTCGAGATGAAGTGCATGATCGAAATTGCAATGAAAATAAAATCAAGAGAGATACAACACCCCAACCAAGTACGTCGCGTTTCGCCCATATATTATATCGAAATAAAATATTTGCAATGCCACAACCCCGAAAACGTGGATCGGTATATTGTACGTTCTTTGCAATAAGAACTTGTGAAAAAATAAAAATTAATCTCAATACATTTAATTGTTAGAATGATAACCAAAGACCTTGTATCTCTTCAAGCTGGGATTAATTTAGAAGTTCATTACGATCATATATATTATGATTAAAATAATCTATTGAGAATGTGCATAAAGTTGTGATCGGTGATGTGGTAAAGTGACATTATAGACGAACTGATGAGGTCTTTATAAGCATGCTGAAGGCAGTCTTAATTCACAAGCTTCAGGGGGTCTTTGTACATGACTGGGAAGGAGTTTATAGACGATGATGTGGAAGAAGTAATTATATGCGAATTTCTGAGATGAGTTTAAGGGGGTCTGTCATGTAGGGTGTATTTCATAGAAAACGTGGAATGAGTCTTTGTAGACCAGCTATATATGTGTAGTCTATATAGAGGAGATGGAAGAAGCCTTTATGGACGAGCTTAACGTAGTTCTTATTTACGAAATGGAGGGAGTATTGCCAGACGCCATCCGACATTTCCATTGGAAAGTTTGATAGTTTTTACAAAAAGGAATCGGTCACGTGGGTCTTTAAAGACAAGCCGAATCCAACTAAAGTCGTTCGTGGAAGAACATCGAATCATATGATGTGCTGACCTCTTCGCTTGAGCAACGGTGGGCCTTTTAATTCTAAGTGGTACAGAACAATTTGTTTGCCTAAAGTCTTCGGAGAAATTCAAAAAAAAGAGGGTACGAGTTCCGGTCAAAAGTGGGATTAATGGATTGGGTCAACGATTTTCATTGTCTGAAGCTTTGTTTTCAAGGGGTCGCAATCGAAAATTCGTTAAGGATTATGATTTTTAAGTTTTTCAAATGCAGTAGAATTATGCAGTAGAACAATATCGTAAGATAGGAAATACTGGATTCAAAACTGAAAAAAACAATAGGGCAGAATAACGGCAGACCTAATGCTGTAAAATTCTATTCTGTTAATACGTTCGGACGTAAGACTGAAATCTATCGGACTGAAATTTTAGTAACCGGTTCTAGTGTTTAAAGGTAAAAACGTCGTAAGGTTCATTATGACTTTCGCATTAAAATATCTACAAAAGGTCGTCACAAAATTGAAAAAAAAATCTGACTACAAGCCTAAAAATATCAGTCCGGGAAAGACAAATTTTGGAACCAAGATCTATATTAGACCTGCGATATTAGGTACTTATATTTGGACGTATATTGTCTGAATTTCTTAGCTAAAGTACTGATCCAGTTAGGCCATAATTTGGAGATTTGAGATATCTCTAAGCATATCCTTTTTAAGAATTTGGTCACATTTTTCATCGAAATTGACGAGCTTTAACTTTGGGAATATGAAAGCACCTCTTACAAAATGTTCAAGAAGTGACTTTTGGACAATTCTCTGATATTCGATTTTTGACATTTTCAGCATAATTTTTCCAACCTATTTTGGAATTTGAGTCTGTTAAAAATACTACACTCAGATGGTCCTTAAAGCAAGATTTTTAAAAAACTTGGCACTGATGGAATATATAATATTATTAGCCTTGGAAACATTATTTTATTAAATGTATATTTTTATTAATCTGATGATCCGTAAAACAATATTCTTCATGGCCCTGGAAAAAATTCTTTGACATATCTATCCTCTGATGGTCCTAAAAATAAATATTCTTTAAAAAATCTACGATCAACCATCTGATGGATTTTGAAAAATAAAAAATCTACACTCTGATGATCATTAAAAAGATATTCTTCATGGCCCTGCAAAAAAATATTCTTTGAAATGTCTATCCTCTGATGGCCCTTAAAAAATATTCTTTAAAAAAATCTACGATCTGACGGTTCTTGGATTCAGATCTGGTGAGTTAGAGTACCTGTACCCAAACCGAACCATTTTCGTATCTGTATATAACCCATATTTAAGTTTAATAAAAATATAAAGTGTAAATAAAATTGCATTTTTTGAAATTTGTTTTTTTTTTCAAAATAGTGACAAAGGTAATAGAGGCTATTTCATGTCACCCCCTGTCCAAAAAAAACGGAACAAAATGTTTAACAACTTCCGTCAATAAGATACTTGTGTTTAAATAAATGACACTTCTTTTAACCAAAACATTATTACAATCGTAATTTTCAATATTTATCTTTAAATGTTTCCACCTTCCAAACACTTTAGTGTTTACCTCTAACAATAAATAGCCGAAAAATACACACACACAAAATATCTAAGACACGTTGCAAAACAAAGCGCTTGCTTTGATGCCGGCCATCAATGGATCTACCTATCCTACCATACCCTACCCACTAACTAACATTGGCCACCAAAACAAAAAAAAAAAACGAAAATTCAAATAAACTTTTGCGGATGAATGGATGATGATCGTTTGTTTGTAGATAATTTCCGTTTTGTCAATTAACCGCATATTCATGGCGTTAACACCACACTGAGGCGGCCGCGACGGCGACAAGATAAGCCCACAAAATATGGCCCATATAAAACAATGACTGGGGAGTTGATCAGCAAACACAAGCTTTTGACAATTGTATGTGGTTTTGTTTTGGTTGTCTGTTTGTTGTCTTGTTAAATTGTTGTTGTTGGGGTTTTTCTTTTTTTCCAAAAAAGCCTATTCTTGTTGACAAAAATGATGTTAAGATATCATCATTGGTTTTTTGAATAAATATCACCACTATGAAAAACTGCAGCAATAATGTCATGCAAAGCACTAGGTTTGTGGAAACCCCAGGTGGAAGAAACTTCAGTCATTCACGGCGGATCCGTGGAGCACCCTATAAAATATATACTGTACTGTATAAAAAAATAAAACATTCATCACACCTAAATATTGAAAATAAAATTGTAAATGACTTTATAATCTTCAACAATGTGTGAAATTACCATGGGTCCGCGTTAAAGGTTTATTTATTTGTATATTCGAAAATAATTTCCGAAGATATGATGAATGACTCCATGGTCCATATAAAACATTTAGACAACTTAAAACTATTATTTTAAAAATCTACGCTATAATGGTTCTTGAATAAAAATATTCTTTAAAAATCTACCTTATGAGGTCCTTAAAAAAATACTTTATAAAAAATCTAAACTAAAATGGCCCTTGAAATCATATTTATTAAAAATCTAAAAAATCGACGATGTAGACATTATTGAACAAATAATCTTTTGCACGTTTTTATGATCCTTGAAAAATGTTCTTTAAATAATATACGCTCCTCCCAAAAAGGTCTTTAAATATTCTACGCTCCTTGAAAAAAATATTCTTTGAATAATCCACGCTCCTTGTAATTGAAAAAATCTAGGATCCCAGAAAAAATCTGCACAGTAATGGTTCTTGAAAAAAAAATATTCTTTAAAAAATCAGGTGGTCCTTGAAAAAGTAAATTAAAATAGGAAAGCTTAACTGATTCTTGAATTTATATTCTTTAAAAAATCAACACTCTAAAGCCTTTATTTTTATTTTAATCTATGCTCTGATGGTCCTCGAAAAATAGTCTTTAAACAATATACACTCCAATGGTCCTGGAAAAATATTCTTTGAAACATCTACCCTCTGGTGGTCTTTTAACACCCTGCAACTCACAACTGAATGCACCAAACAAAAACTGCAAAATGTCCCCCTTTCCAACGAGCATAAATCTGAAATTGTTTGATTGATACTTTACGAAAAATCTATCTGCCGAAAAAAATAATGGATTCCTTTTTACCCAACCTAATATGTCAAAAGATGGACCCTACATTGACTTTATCGGCAAACACATTTTTCAATTTTTGGCCACTGCTTCTAAAACTTTAAAAGTACTCAAATGGGACGCAACGTTTATACAGGGACTATTTTTAATATAGATCTATGTAGAACATTTTCTGCATAAATGTGTTTATGGAGATATGCCATATATATTAATTCGGCTAAAACCACTCTCGATTGTCTAGTTATCTGACGTTCCTCTGTTACTATAGGTGGTTGGTGAAGTCCGACAACATCCTGTTGTGACGATGTACGGATAAGACCATGGTCCACTGGTTTCATAAGGAGGCATACTGTCGTAGTTCTTCCAGTTCTTACCACCGACCGACCTATTGCTTTATAGGTTTCCTTATAAGCACCCCCAAGAACTGCCGGCAAACGACTTGAGCACCTTGTTCCAGTTTCTTATCGCAAATTGAGTTGGCTTGCCCAGGACAACTTAAATAAACTATCGAAGGTTACTCCCAAAAATGTGGGGTAGTCTGTGGTCGGAATTTGTAAACCATTCATCCGTTCATATGGTGAACAGAGTGGCTGTGAATTTAGTGACGGATATCTTCATATACCTCAGAATGAAGAACTGTACGGCATATAATTCGGCATATAATTCGTTATGTATGCAGATGATTGTACGATCATGACATCAGGTCTCATTATCGATAACATTTGTGAAAGGTTAAATGCCCATATAGCTAAGGTTAAGGTTAAATGGTTAAATGCCCATATTTTATATGGTTTTGGAATTTTAGAAAGAGGTTAAACAATTCCGGATATATGACCCTTCCATGGGGTACTCTCTGTTTTAATCTACGGGTTTTAAGCTTCTAGCTTTTGAATTCCACACAGATTATTGATTATTCAACGTTTCAGTTTGGTATATTAAACGTTTGGTGTAGGCAGTTTGGTCTATGTCCTCGAACCGCTTTGTCAAGAGCTGCTAAAAATCCACAATACATGTTAAAATTGAAATAAATATATACAAAATAAAAAACCGTTGTATAACGCGGCCTGTCCAGGGTAAGTCCTCGTCATACACACGCCAATGAGTTATGGCGCGTAATTCTGTATTGAGCATGTACTACTGGAGATGGAAGAGAAATCGGTCCGTACGATTAACCTCTGCTGCCATCCTTGCCTGGTTTCAGTAGCGGAATCATCCTGCCTATTTTCCAGGCTTCTGGAACAATATTGGTGACTAACGACAGGTTAAGTATCTACTCCAGGTTCATCCAGTTGCTTTAGCATTACCATATAGATACCTTCCGAGTTCTACGCTTTGGATGACTTAGCGTTCCGAATAACATCTTAAACATCGTCCTTCGTAAATTGTGATGAAACCCCCTCAACTCGCGAACCTTTTCGGTGACTGCACCGTTACATCACTAAACGTGATAACCGTTTTTCGTCCTTCCTTACAGGATTTGCCCACAATTTACTTGTTGAGGTTTCAATGTTGCAGAGCATTATATGGTATAGCCACTGCTCCGCTTATACTCACATACTAATGGCCGGCACGATTGCTCAAAAACTAATAATCCAATCGGTTCCAAATTTTGACACGTTTCTCTTGGAGTGTATAGCTCTCGTATGAACTAGGATAAAGCCAATCGGTGAAGATCTTCCTTATTCTTTTAACTTAGTTTGAGGTCAAAAATAGGCGAATTTCCAAAAAAAAAAATTCACAGTTCCGCCATTTTGTTAATTGTTGCGCGAAGTCAAGTCCATCATAAATAAGGACTTTTCTTTAATTACAAAAAACAATAACAAACTTTTTTTGTAAATTATTTTTCCTCTCTTTTAAATCTTCAATTATATACAGTGGTGGTCACAGAATTAAAACATTTACTGTGGTAAACATATATCGATCAGCCCTCGATTAGTTTGAAGTATTTTTGAAAATTTTTTCATTCAGAACACTTCGATATACTGCACTTAAGAGATTTAGTGTGAAAATAGAAAATTTTTGCATGCAATTTTTCCATAAATAACGGTTTTTATGAAAATACTCGACTTTGAAGGGGCCATATAATTAAAACATTGTGTGGGATTTTTTAATTTACTGCATTTTTTGAAAATATTTTTAGAAAAGCTCTTTAATTTAGTTAAATTATGTAAACTAAGCACCGATAAAATCGTTTACAGATAATTTTTTTTTTTTGAAAAAATCTGTAAAATCTATCAAAATGGCCAAAAATTTGTACAGTACACCTTACATTCAGATAATCACCCTTATTATAGAAAATAAAGGTCCGAATGCACCAGAAATTGCTAGAATTAGTAGAAAACAATAAATAATTCTCAAAATAAATAAATATTTGAAATAAAAACTCAAAAAATGGGAATTAACCTAAAGGATCGATTCAATTTCAGCAGCCTTTACTGAAGAAGGCCGGAATATTTTTGCAGTATGTGAGAAAAAATCGATTGATATTGGTATTTATTATATCAAATCGACTGTTCGAGTAGTACAGAATATATTTTATCAAAAAATATATCTGTAAGAACAGAACGAACATAGATCAACGCCTAGGTTGACAAGTAAAAGTTTCTGGCACACAGCAGCATGTTTGATGGTCAACTCATGACACTTAAAATCTATTGAACATGACAATATTTTTCCAAAATAATATTTTTTGAATCGAATAACTTCTACTTAATCTATTTTAGTATCAAGGAAGTAAACATTTTACAGTTTGACAAAAATTTGAAGTCTTGAGTTGAACATCAAAAATGCTGCTGTGTGCCAGAAACTTTTACTCGTCGACCTAGGCGTTGATCTCTGTTCGTTCTGTTCTTACAGATATATTTTTTGATAAAATATATTCTGTACTACTCGAACAGTCGATTTGATATAATAAATACCAATATCAATCGATTTTTTCTCACATACTGCAAAAATATTCCGGCCTTCTTCAGTAAAGGCTACTGAAATTGAATCGTTCCTTTAGGTTAATTCCCATTTTTTGAGTTTTTATTTCAAATATTTATTTATTTTGAGAATTATTTATTGTTTTCTACTAATTCTAGCAATTTCTGGTGCATTCGGACCTTTATTTTCTATAATAAGGGTGATTATCTGAATGTAACGTGTACTGTACAAATTTTTGGCCATTTTGATAGATTTTACAGATTTTTTCAAAAAAATTTATCTGTAAACGATTTTATCGGTGCTTAGTTTACATAATTTAACTAAATTAAAGAGTTTTTCTAAAAATATTTTCAAAAAATGCAGTAAAGTAAAAAATCCCACACAATGTTTTAATTATATGGCCACTTCAAAGTCGATGTATTTTCATAAAAATCCGTTATTTATGGAAAAATTGCATGCAATAATTTTCTATTTTCACACTAAATCTCTTAAGTGCAGTATATCGAAGTGTTCTGAATTAAAAAATTTTCAAAAAAAACTTCAAACGAATCGAGGGCTGATCAAAAAATGTTTACCACAGTAAATGTTTTAATTCTGTGACCACCACTGTATATACCATGGTCCAGGAGTAGTGAAATCAGTTGCTCTATTTACGGAGAAGTTATGTGAACCAAGAAAACGACTAAGTGCCACAAACGTGATGTCCGACGAACTGTGGAAATCTCCTCTACTTCTCGTGGGGCATCCTCATTCACCGTGCAAAATGTGGAGCTGTCAATTTGCTTGTCAGCGTATACCCCTCTGGCCATTATCTACGACGAAATGCCAAAGATCATGATGGACATTGAAAATTAACTAATCTCGAGTAAATAACGCGGGTACAGCTATTCAACCGCGCGATGTCCACGTTAAGCAACTCAATCTCGGCAGTTTCACACTACCGCGATGGGTCACTAGATACTATCTCAGGCGAGATAGGTCTGTACTGTACAGAATGGTGTAACAAGAAAACAAGTCCCCCACCTCCGCTTTTAGTCACAACCATTCTCAACACGTTGTAATGGTAACGGTGCAAGGTGAGGGGGTTTCCCAGTCGCGGCGACCATAATATTTTTCCGAATCATAAAGTCTATGATTTCGCTGATTTTATTTCGCAGTCCATCACAGTTAAACTTCAAAACCAATGCATTCCCTGACCGTTGGGATCAGGTTCTGCGTCTGCTGTAGAGGAGACTGGGGGATTGTCTTATATTCCGACGGCGGCGAAGACGTTGAGAACGATGATGTTGGCGGCGATAATGTTGACGATGAGTCCGTTGTTGACGAAGTCGTTGATTGTGAATATGATGAGGACACGCTGGGAGATATGCTGACGCAGCAAACTAACTACTGTCACAGTAGTCCTGAAGTCGGCTAACATCTGAACAGCCGCAACAATGCACCCATCCCAATCAACTATTGCATATCACCGACATTGATCTGTAGTGTGTATGGGCTTCTCCAAACAGAACCTAGGTTCGGGGATTCTTTCTATCCTGGCGCGGACCAAACGTGTTTCACAAATATATAGTGGATAAAGTGGCAGCCCATGGTCGGATATTTCCTCCGAGAATATATATAGTTTGTCGGGTCTCAGTTTAATATTTCAATGACAAATTTAATATACACTACACCTTTTGTAAAATTCTTACAAAAATATGCTGGAAAAATATATAAAGAATTACGATCTATCAAAGGTCTATAATAAAAACCTACGTAGCGATGGTATTTTTTTAATCTACTGTCCGGTGGTCCTTGAAATTCCAATTACAAATGCAATTACAGACATATGAATATATCGAGTTGATGTATTCCGAATGAAGGTGTGTTGCCTTTTCTTATCCTATTACTCATATAAGTCGGAATTTTTCTTCCACGTTGTAGTATTTCTTTATCCGATTATATCGCCGATGTAAAAGCATCTTCTCCTACTGCTTCGTATATCAATGTCATGACAAAATCCCGTTCTTCTAAATATCATACACCTTTTATATGTTTTCCATAGTCTTACATCGAATATATTATGCCGGTCTTCTATAGATAGAAAATCCACTATCGGTTTTTTTTTTTTGATTGATTGTGGGGATGGATTCTATGCATTCTATGGATATTATAAAAAGATATAATAAGTTCTTCTAGGCTTAGTCGACTTTATATCCACATTCGAAATATAGATGATATTCAACAACAAATCTGTTATACACTCCGTTAATTGTGGTGTAGGGTATAGGAAAAAAATAAAATATTGTTAATCGGTAGCCAAACCCAGCAAAAAAGTGACAAAATAAAGAAAATAAAAACAAAAACATCTACAGAACCAAAAACCACCAAAAAAGACAATCAGGCAGCAACCCACACTTCGGCGCAAAAAAAGCACAGATGAGAAATAAGACTGCAAAAAAATAACAAAACCAAAAAATACGACACACTCTCAAGCTTACAACAATAATCGACGCAAAAAGGAATATCAGCTGAAAAACCGCAAAAACAAAGATAACAAGTAACAAAAACAACAAAAAGAGCGACTACGACAGTTGTGGACAGTGAAGACTTTTGACATCCAGCTGAATTAAAAACCACAAATGAACATAACGCCAAAAAATACAACAACAGCAACGACTTCAGCAATGGCAATGGAGAATAGAAACTTGTTGGCTATCATAAAAACCCAGCAAAAAATAAAAACAAAACATTTTTCCATCTCTATGTCAACCATTGAAAGAAACATCAAGAAAAAAACAGAGACACACACCACACTTGGTGTACACAATGACTCAGTGTTACGCATGCGCCAAAAGCCAGTCAGGCCGGGCAGGCAGGCATTCCCCAAAATAAAACTACAAAAACTGTGTCTCATATGAAACCATAAGCCAGTCATGTTTACATTGATGCCATTCCTTGCGTCTTTCCTTCAACCTCCTCATTCATATTCTGTAAGACAACACCAACCATAGATGTTTTGCAGACTTGCACCAAGTGTTCACGCGCCAAGTTTTCAGCCATCAACAGCAGCTGTTATTGAATGAAAATATTGTTGTTGTTTTTTGGTGGGCTCGTTTTGCAGAAAAAAAAACAAACCAAGACATTATGTGCCACATGCAACATGTTGTAGTACAATAAACGGCTGTTGGTGTAGTAGTGGTGGTGGTGGCACGATGTCAAAGAAAGAAAACTTGAATTGGCGCTCAATGCTCAATGAATGGTAATGGGATTGGTATGAAATGTTGGAGAAATATTCGGAGTTTTCCCATAATCTTGTGGAACAATTAAAATCTCGTTTCAAATACCTAACATCGATCGGTTTCCTAATACGGGTATTTTTTATTATTGAAGCCTAATTTCCAGACTATAACAAGGCGTAGGGGATGATAGATACCAAACAACGGCTCTGATTGGCTTTAACATGGGGAAGTCCAGGCTTATCTTGGTCCTCTTTCATCTCAATTGTGGAAACTGACCTCCCCGATGAAACAGTGAGCTAATATGTACCGCGAGTTCACCCATAAGAACTATAAAAAAATGGGTTGAGGCGTCGGGTTAGTTGCCCACACTCGGAAAACCGAACCGGAATAGCAAAGAAAAAGAAAACCAAACCCATTTAATGTTGACGACCCCCGCAAACGTGTAAAGGACCACGATCTGTGAATCTGCACTTTGAATGTGCACACGTTGTGCAGAACAGGCGCAGCGTTCGGTTATACTCAAGAAGTAGAAAGCCGATATAAATGCGATGGAAAGGGACTGGCGTAAGTAAATCAGATGATTACGGCCTGTATTATAGCTGCCATGAAACGAGACATGCATTTGGCTGCGGATTTATGGTTAACAGGAGAATAAAAGACCTCATCTCCAGATTAACTCCAGTAGAGGGGCGAATTGCTATAAACCGTATAAAAGCGAAGTTCTTCTACATCAGTCTTATTAGCGCCCATGCTCCGACCGAAGACTAAGATGAGCAGACCAAAGACATATTTTACGAGCGCCTAGAAACATCATATGACCGCTGCCCTGGCCATGACATTAAAATTCTGCTATGAGATTTTAATGCAAAAATCGGAAGGAAAAAATATCTTTGGCCCCACCGTCGGAATATTCAGCCTACATGAAGAAACATCAGACAACTGCATGAGGTTGATTGACTTCGCGGCAGCAAAAAATATGGTAGTCAGCAGCACCAGATTCAAGCATCTCGATATACACCTGGAATTCTCCTGATCAAGCAACGAGAAATCAAATTGATCATATTGTGATAGACGCAAGGCATTCATTCAGACGTCCAATCGATCCGGGGAACGAATATCGATTCGAACCATTACCTTGTGGCAAGCAAGGTACGCTCCCGTCTTAATGTAGCAGCAAATGTGCGATCTAATGTAACACGGAAACTCGACGTCGAAAAGCTGCAAAAACAACAGATAGCAGAGGCCTACTCCGCTCAACTTACCCACTTGCTTGACGAAAGCACTTCTTGTCCCGATAATAGTATAGAAGCACAATGGCAAACAATTCCCACTCCCTAAAAACAACGGCAAAAGCCACACTTGGGTACCACAAAAAACCACCATCAAGAAATCCATGGTACGATCAGGAGTGTCGTAATGCTACTGATGTGAAAAACGCAGCAGACAGTAGCAACACGTAATGTGATGGAGAATTATCGGGAGAAAAGGAGGAGAAACGTGTTTTCAGAAAAAAGAAGAAAGAACAAGAAAAACGTGAGAAAAACGTGAGTATGCAAATCGAGATGTACAGGAGTCAGAATGAAGTCCGAAAATGTTACCAACGAGTACAACACCAAACCGAAGGCTTTGGTGCAGGCACATCTTCCTATAGAGATGAAGATGGATACCTGGTGACAGATACAGACAGCGTGTTGAGGATCTGGAAGGATCATTTTGAAAAGCTTGTAGTATCAAATAGTGACGGTGAAGAAGATACCCCAGAACCAATAATGGATGACGATATAGAATGTATACCATATAGCCAAGATGAGGTCATAAAAGCACTTAATCGGCTCAAGAACAATAAAGCAGCAGGAGCCGACGGGTTACCAGCCGAACTATTCAAGACTGGTGGTCAGATGCTGGTCAGGAGCATGCATTAGCTGATTAGTACAATTTGGCTAGTGGAATGCATGCCCAATGATTGGAACCTCAGCATCCTGTGTCCCGTGCACAAAAAAGGAGACAAGACGATATGTGCCAACTATAGAGGAATAAGTCTCCTTCCCATCGCACATAATGTGCTATCCAGTGTGCTGAGTGAACGATTGACCTGACAATTCGACCATTTACCAGATTTTCAATTCCAATTTGTATTAATGAATTATTGGCACATAAATAAATTTTGGCTTGAAACAATCGGTGACAAGTTCTCAAACAACGACAACAACAAAAATAAAAACAAATAAACGGGTTTATTAACAGATGTTTTGTACATTCGAGCGATTATAAGGGATATTAGGTCATATTAGAATGGGGAGAATAGGGATTCCTATAGACAGAACATTAATGGTTTATATGTACAGTAAAAACTCGCTAATCCGGATAATTGATTGCAGACCCCAATCCGGATTACCGAGAATCCTGGAAAAGGCCCACGAAAAACACATCGACACATACCACCTATTCGTCGACTATAAAGCCGCATTCGACAGCCCTATCTGTTCAGGGGTGTTAAAAGCCATGTCTACATTCGGCATTCCTGCAAAATTAATACGGCTATGGAGGATAATTTTAAGTTGCACAAGATCAGCAGTTAAAGTCGGAAAGGACCATGAGTTGTACCAGCTATTCTCGGACATCGGCATTGTTAGACGTATTGAGCTGCAGCGACTACGTAGGTTAGGCCATGTTGTGCGAATGAATGATAATGCCCCAGCTCAAAAGGCATATAAAAGCGAGCCTACTGATGGTTCCCGTTGAAGTGGAAGGCCACGAATCAGATGGAAAGGCCAAGTACAAAACAACATCTTGGAATGTGGTCCTTTTCCATATATATATATATATATATATATTCAGGACCTTTTACATATATTCCGAAGTTTCAAAACCTTCTGTAGGACTTAGGATTATCACTTGTTCCCTCATTAAAATGTCCTTTCCCAAAATTGGCCATCGAATGTTCATGCCCCTAAAATATTAAAAACCTATTTTGCATTTTTATTACTTCACACCGAATTCTAATGTTCGCCTGCCGCTGCTGCAACAGTTGTTTGGAAAAAGTGTGTCAAAGTACAAAACAAAAATCCCTTTTTTGGGTACAACAGGCAAACAACAATCAATGAGTTGTTGTTGTAGTTGCTGTTATTAACAATAATAAAACGTAATAAATGCAAAGCTGGACTGGAACTGGTTCTATGGTTTTTACTCATATTGCAAAATATTGAAATTGTTAGCTGCTTTGTAAAGCAGCGGAAAAAAATACACACACGTGTTCCAGACATTTGTTTTTATTTTTTGTGCTGATACTTCTTAGCTATAATGATTGGCGGCTGGTGAATGAAAACTTCCTAGATATACACTCAAGAAAAATTTTAGGGTCAGGTCATAATACCCTCAGACGATTTAGAAATATGCATCTGTCTTGAAAAGCTGTTGCGCACGATAACCCGCGATGGGGTTCGCTGATTTGTTCTAAATTCGCCCAATATGTATACCAAATCAGACCCAAAAATATTCTATCGGATTACACCTCCTATGCTCTCCTCCACAAATGTTAATATTTTGAAAATCGTATATGAGGGGAGCGAAGTATTGCATTTGATTCAAATTTTGTCCCTTGGTAATTTCTAGATACTTTCTAACTAATATTTAATTATTTTTAACTATCATTTTTTATTGGTGTTTTTTTATTTTCGGAAAACCTGGCTGTGTTCGGTAATGGAACGAAAAACAAATTTCCATATTTGTTTTTTTTGCCATTTTTTATATTTGGTTCTAAAGTCCACAGCCGAGTGTGAACTAGATGAAGAAAAAAAGAAATAACCATAAAAAATGGTACTGCTGATGCATGCAACAACAACACAAACAGTCGCCAACAAATTGGGTCAATTCCAATTTGTATTAATGAATTATTGGCACATAAATAAATTTTGGCTTGAAACAATCGGTGACACGTTCTCAAACAACGACAACAACAACAAAAAAATAAAAACAAATAAACGGGTTTATTAACAGATGTTTTGTAAATTCGAAGCGATTATAAGGGGAGAATAGGGATTCCTATAGACAGAACATTAATGGTTTCTATGTATGTATATGTATCTGGCAAAAACATCCGCGGAAGGTACTGGTCAGAACAGCAGGAGGAAGTCACACCGAACACTAGGTTGTCTCACAAATAGAAGGTGTACCAGGAGCCAATCAATAGAAGAACGTAATAGTAGGCTACTAAAAAATCAAAGGTAATAAGAATATTTCGAACACATCGGTAACGTATAAAAATCCCACTGAAAATAACGAAATGTACAATAGAAGAAATAGCCAAGCTTCCAAACGGAATCGTTTTGAAGTTGGAGAGGAATGATCCTGCTCAACACCATATACAAAATGCTAGCAGTCATAATACAGAAAGGAATTCAAAGGAAAATAGAAAGTAGTAAGTGGAACCTAGACCACTATCACTGATCTCTAAGTTTCTGTGTATCTATATTCCGCACCTGGGTAATATTTTCCAATTATATGTCAAAAGCTCCTGGAATAAAAAATGACTCCATAAGATTCAAAATTTGTTATTTTACACAAAAAAAAGTTTTGGTCCATTTGACCCGCTAAATATTGGCACTTCATCACCATCGAATTGGTTGGCCAGATCGCCTTCCCATGGAAAATTCGTGATGTTCGGCTTATATATGTGGCGTCTAGAGTGAAAACTGAAAAAATAATGTCTTCGGTCTATTTCATCCCCGAAATATAATTTGATCATCAACGAAAATTATAGACGTCATCCTTGACCATACCCGGAACCTTATGCAAAATTTCGTAGCCATAAGCGCTACATTTTCGCCCTCCTGTGTAGTAATGGTAATACTAGGGATTCGTAGTCGAGCGCAAAAGTCGACTTTTAGACTTTTCGATTTTTGCTTCTGACAAAAAAGTCGACATTTCGAATTTTGTATTTGACTAAAAAGTCGACTTTTCGATCTTTCGATTTTGTCAAATATGTCCGAAATCGATTTTCTACTTTTACGGGCTAAAGCAAAATCGACTTAAAATTTGATTTTTAGAAGTATTTGGTCTGTTCCCGTACTGCAAGAATCTACTAGATTTTATTATTTTTTTCGATATCATAAAGGAAAATTCGTTATCGTAGTAAAAAGTAGTAGATTCTTGCAGTACGGGAACAGACGAATTGTTGTCAACAGATCAAATAAAGTTTTGCAATGTGTAATTTTTGGTCAATTTTGGCTTTGTGATAATAAAGCATGTATTTATAAAGAAAATCGATAGTCGATCTTGAAAAGTCGACTTCGCGATTTTCTCAAAGATCAAAAGTCGATTTCGACTTTTAGACTTTTCAATGCAAAAAGTCGATTAGTCGAAAGTCGATTTACTTATCCCTATGTAATACTAAACAATTTCAGAATATGTAGACACCTGTGTGTATTAAAGTAAATCTCCCATATGGGAGGTATAATCCGTATCAAATTAAAGGTCCGCCACTCCTCTTGGATATACTGTAAATTTCATCAGTCTATGTCCGTCTGGAGTAAATATAGAATACAAATTTTTCATACAATAGTCTGAGTTCATTTAACCCCCTAAATATTGACCGTTCTTCATCAAAACAGACAAGTTTATTCCATTTCGTGATTTTCGGGTCATAATTGTAGTCTCTGGAGCGACCAGAAAAATGTCAAAAATAAAGTTTTTGGTCAATTTCGTATTAACCGATCTTTACCAAAAACAATAGGGGATTCATTGGCCAGAACCCGTTCTACATGGAAAATTTCATGACGATTTGTCCATAACTGTGACCTGTATAGAGGTTTCAAATTATAACGGACAGATAGACGGACACACATGTCTTGATCGCTTAATACTAAAAACATTGGTTAGGACCAATATTTCGTGTGTTACAAACTCATGAGGCCGCGCAAAGTTATTATACCCTTACACCACAGTTGTGTAGGGAATAATAAACAGTTTGAGAGATGAAAAAGCTGGCTTCAGAACACTGAGCGAGTCACAATAGAACAATCTATAGAATATCACACCCCCTGAATTTAATTTAATGCCCATCGACTTCAAAAAAAATCCTTTGAAACCTTCACTCTCGCATGGGAAGCATTGATCAAAAATGCAGTACCCAGAAAATATTCCGAATAATAAAATATTCCTATGTCCGAAGATGCAGAACTCTCAGTTCTCACAACGGGAATATAACCCACCCGTTTCTCAACAATACGGAGCCCAATTAACACGAAGTCGATCGGAAATATATATGGGCTATATCTGCACTTTTACACGCAATTACGTCATTCTATTCTGAAAACAACTTGAAGAGTTTGGTGCAACATTTAATTAAAATCGGATGAAAATAGATATGGAAGCTATATGCAAATATAGACTAATTTATGCACTTTGTTCCTGGACATATTTTGGGTCCTTGGGTCCTTAAAATCGGGTCCTTGGGTCCTTAAAATCGGTCCTTGGGTCCTTAAAATCGGTCCTTGGGTCCTTAAAATCGGTCCTTGGGTCCTTAAAATCGGACTAAATCTGGACGGGTTCCACCCAACTTAACACACGTTTGGCTACACTATCATTACATAAATTTCGTGTCAATCTGTATAAATCGGTCATTTCGTGTCAATGAGTCTTTGGTGCACCATTTATTTAAAATCTGAAGAAAATATATATGGGAGCTATGTCTAAATCCGAACTGATTTCAGCAAAACTTGATACATGTTATGTTACACAAACTTTAGTACGTTGTGCAAAATTTTATGGCAATCGGCCTAACTTTGGATCTTAATCCTTTGAGTCCCGAATTTTTTCCGCAATCTTAAAACAAATTTCTGCACAAAATTTGACATCGCTACATCTTTGCATTCGGCATATACAGTACATTCTTTCGGAAAAATTAAAGTCCAATATTAAGAAAACCAAATGCAAAATCGACAAAAAACTATTTTTTAAATATTCTCTATATTAATTTTTACAAGAATCAAAAATTATACTGATAGTAGAATTCATACAATTTTAGTACAAAGCTATTTAAAAAATTTGGACTGTATACACAAATTAGTACTGTACATAAATTTACCCTCTTCTCTATATTGAAAAGCTCATCACTTTATCAAAATTTTGAATATGAAATCCAAATAATATATATCTACTAGCTGCATATTAAATATGAGCTCTAAAAAATTTTGTTGCCTATGGGCAAAATTGGGCCACAAAGGGTTAAAATCGTACAATTTTCAGGAAACTTTACACACATCATTCTAGACTCAATTCAGTACGCTATGTCAAATTTCGTGAAAAACTAAAAATTAAAATTAAATCGGGCGACAAATTATAGGAGCTATATTTAATTCTGAACTGATTTTCAAGAAAATTTACACACATCATTCTAGACTCAATTCAGTAGGGACTTATGTGAACCGTTTACATTAAATCGGTCGACCATATATATGGGAGCTATTTCTAAATCTGAACAGATTTTCACGAAACTTAGCATACATCATTCTAGACTTAATTCAGAACGCTATGCCAAATTCCATCCAAATCGAAAGATATATAGGGACTTTGGTACACCATTTACATTAAATCGGGGGAAAATATATATGGGAGCTATATCTAAATCACTGTATTTTGTTTACAATTTAACATGGACAGACCGACTGACGGACGGACGGACATGCATAAATCGACTTAGAATGTGATTCTAAACATGTTTTTAAAAGGAACCATGTGTCTATCTCGTTTCCTTTTGCCTATTACAAACATATGCACAAATACATAATACCCTGTACCACAGGCACCCAAATCTATGGATCTTGCTATGGGTGTCTGTCCGTTCACGTACGCAAATATGGATCAATCGTCATTTTTTTCAGGCCACAATTAAAACCGGATAATGACGAAACATGTCCTGCTGGCTGAAAACCTTCAATATGTAGCGAATCATAGGGGCCTTTTGTGTGAAAATAAATAATACATTTGCATATTAACCTTTAAGTTTTAAAAAGTTTTTGAATCGAATTTTCGAATCGTTTCAATAAATGAAGTATGTGTATTGTGTATTTATTTCATTATTGCGTGACACATTACCAATAAAGCAATGCAAAATATTATAAAACAAGTAAAAAAGCGTCAGTTGGTCTTGCCGAAAGATATATACCCCCAGCCTATGGTTTGCGGAGGTCTTCGGAATTACACATAGATTTTATTATTAGCTTTATATAAGAAACTTGTTTTTATTAAAGAGGTTTCGGATTTAATGTTGATCAAATTTTAAAAAAATATTGACCAGTTGTAAGGGAGGTACTGGAAAGAGAGGACTATTGGGTCCCATCTTCAAACTTGATCTAGACTAGGTAAAAGTAATAGGTTGTGCAAAGTTTGGTTTAAAATGGACATTCCATTAACATCATATTGGTATTATAAATATTGAAAATTTTGACGCTCTGTGGGGGAGGTACCAGAAAGAGTGGAGCAGTGGGTCCCATCTTCAAACTTGATCTAGGCTTAGTAAAGACCATTTTGTGGGTGAAGTACCAGAAAAAGTGGACCGATATTCCCTATCTTCGAACTTAAACTAAGATTGGACGAAATATTATGATGTGCAAATGTGAATGAAATCGGTTGCTGCCTTCGAGAGTTATCGTGCACAACAGCCAGACAGACAGACGAACAACGCAGGGACGGGCATGGCTACATCGACTCCAAATATTATGAAACGAATTTGGTATAAAGAAACATGATCTTAGTTGGGCTAAAACCAACTAAGATCTTCTTCTGTTATCATTCTGCTGCAATGCATGATGGGTGGACTACATTCACATAATACTGATACATAGCCTGGGTCACTACTTCCGAGTGAAAACTATTAATTTCTGATAAACCTGTTAACGTAGGTCCTCTATTCTAGATCGTGAAGGTGGTACGTGTGATCTTCACGATCGACAACATTATATTGTGTCATAAGGACACCCTGTCGCAGCATTCTGACAGGTTTAAATATTTTCCAATGCTTTTCGTTTACATTCGTTTTTGTTTTTCAATTACTAATACATAAGTGGTAGATGTGTAGGGTATCATATGGTCAGTCTATCCGATTATACTGCTCCGCACCCTGTCGCAACATTCTGACAGGTTTAAATATTTTCCACTGATTTTGGTTTTTTGTTTTTCAATTACTAATACATAAGTGGTAGATGTGTGGGGTATCATATGGTCAATCGATCCGATTATACTGCTCCGCATACAGTCCAGAGTGTTTGATTGGACGGGCCGGATACTCAATTGCTTATGGTCACTGTCCTGTATGGGTGGACTTTTGGTTGTAGTGGAATGTTCGTGAGAGCATTCTGGTTTTGTCTGTGCCCTTGGGTTTACTAGTCCCGGACCTTGGCTAGAAACTTGTAGGGTTACCATTTTGTAGGCATCGAAATGTGTTGGTTTTTGCATCAGTTTTTCATTTTAGCTGCGGCTATAAATTTGAGCAGACAGACTAAAGTCAGTGACCAGTCCCGTCCCCCCTGTTTGGATTTCTACTGATATTTGTGTTTGCCTAAGAACGTGACTGAAGGTTTTTGATAGCACGGGTATCAAGGGCTCCTATGTCCGCAGATTTTGCCTGTCCGCAGGTTGGCTTTGGCCATTCGGATAGCATCGTTCTGTTCGGTGTGGAATTGCATTGCAATAGGGTGCCTGACCCATAGAAAGCAGGTGATAACGTCAAAATATAAAGTGTCGAAAGAAGGCTCTGCCAAACTTAATACATTTATCCAACATTTTCGTTTTTCACTCACTCCCCGAATTATTTGGACAAATTGTATTTATTATTTTTTCAGATTCATTTTTATTTTTTTTATTATTTTACGTTTAATTATTAAATTACCACTTCAATGAATTTTTTGTATTTATTTTTTCTTTAATTCTTTTTAAATATATTTATAATATTTTTTTTTCATTTGTTTTCATTTTGTTGCAGTCTTAAAAAATTTTCTAAACATTAATTTAGTTCATCTTATTTTTTTAATTTTTTTTTAGTTCTAAGATCTTTTAAATATATATTTATAATCTTTTTAAATATAATGATTCCAAAAATGATTCTTCTGTTGTTGTTGTGTTTTGTTTTACAAATTTAAATTTACAAGAGACATTTATTTATAAATTTTTATATTTTATATTTTTGTTTATCTGAGTAGATTTTTGTTTTTCTGCAATGGAAATTTTTGCGACGATTTTTTATATGGCGAGGATGTTTTTCAGATTTTTTGTAAAAATTCTATTTCTGTGGTAATTGTGTGTTAGTATTTTTTAATAGTTGTAATAGTATTAGTAAACGTTTGTGTATGTGTAAAGGACAATGAAAGAGTTAGCTTGGTTACTTCGATTTTCTTTTCATTTGTTTGGTATTTTTTTATCTTCAGTTTTTGTTTTAGTAATGAAATTTAATTATGTAAAAAATTCGTTTCAAATTTCTTTAATAATAACAATTAAAAATAAATATAGATGATAGGTAGGGTGTAGTATTATGTTACGTAGATGAAATAGTTGGAAATTTAAACATGAACACTTCTTAACATTTCATTATAATTCAGCCGATTTTTTTAATCAATCGAATCAATCAACACACACACAGACACATTGATATATTTTTTAATAAAAAAATTCGATTGGGTATTTCTTCGGTTTTATGATTTAATTTTAATGTAGGGGGAACAAAGTGTGGATGTGTACTACTAATACATGGACTGAGAAGACCTATAAATTAATTTCATATTTTTATAGGTCTTGTACATCTATAGAAAATTTATAAATGGAATTTTATCTATAAGAGACTTGTCCGCAGGATATATTACAATTTTAAAATTGCATATAACAGCATGCACTCAGTAGAAATATCGGTATACAGCCTTACCCACTACTCTATAATGCTGGAGAATCAATTGCCTACACAGTATTATATGTATACCAACAATAATAGGGGATCTATGTTGGGGCTATGTCAAAACATGAACCTAGAGATAATGGCACATAACAGCCACTTCATTGCGAAACTGAAGCTATAACTTTCAAAGGTCATGTCTCCTTCGGAAAACTCGGAATGTTACATTTCAGCCACTTCGGGTGAAAATGCGGTTTAGCAGAAAATGGGACGTGATTTTTATATGGGAGCTATAATTTGGCATAATATAGCTTTCATATAACGTTAGCGATCCATATTCGCTGTTCTTGGCCACCAAAGCGTCTTTAATTTGGCATTGCGGTGATTTGGAGGTTGTCATACATATATCCAGAAAATTATGAATATAGGTTCATTAATTTTCTGCATATATGTGTCAACGTCCAAATCAACGCAATACCAAATTAAAGACGCTTTGGTGGCCAAGAACAGCGAAAATGGGTCGCTAACGTTATATGAGAGCTATATTATGTCAAATTATAGCCACTGTGGCTAAAACCCTTAAAGTATCGAAAATGTAGCATATGATACCCTAAACAACTACCACTGAAGTCTTAGTTTCTGCGTATCTATATTCCGAGCAAGGGCAATATTTCGCGATATCTGCATATAATAATGACCTCTTGAGCGACTAGAAAAACAGACAAAAATTAAGTTTTCGGTTCATTGCGAGCTTAATTATCAACTCCGCCGTAATAGTAATAAATATTTAAATATTTTTGCACACAAAAGTCTGGTTTTCTTTTACCCGCTAAATATTGACCGATCTTCATCAAAACGGGCATGCTTCTTCTATGACCAGACCCTTATATCTGTGTAAAATTTCGTGGTGTTCGGGTCATATTTAGGGGTACATTTCATACCCTAAATATTAACGGATCATTTCCAAAAACAATAGGGGTCTTCTTTGGTCAGAACTCATCCTGTGTGCAAAATTTCGTGACGATTGGTCAATATCTGTGTCCTGAATGTGATCCCTAGAACCTTGAAGTAATTGGTGGTCGGACATGCACATTCAAAGACAGCCGCATCTCCGCTGTCCATGTGGTAAACAGTGTGGCCGTAGACTTAGTGACCACATTCCTCGTCCGAAAAAAGTCTGAAATATCATCGAGAAATTGGTTCAGCCTCTCGCAAATGTCATCAATTTTAGGTCATGACGTCATAATCGTACAATAATCTGCATATGTAAGATCTTTATGACGTCTGGTGGGCGTGGAATTCCAAAGAGGTAGAGGTTAAACAGTTCCGGAGATATCACCCCTCCTTGGGGAACTCCCTGTTTAACATTACGGGCCTTCGACCTCCTGTCTCTGAATTCCAAGTACGACTGGCGTCCACACATATAGTTCCCAATTTAACGTTTAAAACTTGGCTCGGGGTTGTTCTCTCGACGTTCTCGAACAGCTTGGCGTAACTGATGGTATCGAATGCCTTTGATAGGTCCAGCGCCGCCATGACTGTCCTATTACACGGCCTGTTCTGGTTGAGTCCTTCCGCTATGTGTGTGGAAATGCCGTGCAAAGCTGTTGTTGTACTATGTTGCTTCCGGAACCTATGTTGATGATCAGCAACTGATTAGCATTTACGAATGCCAGGGAGTAGTAAAGCCTCAAGAGTCTTAGCTACTGGCGACAAAAGTGAGATCGTCCTGTATGTCTCACCTTTGCTGGCATCCTTGCCTGACTTCAGTAGCGGAACCTCCCTGCCCATTTTCCAGGCATCGGATACTATTAGGGTGGCTATCGACAAGTTGAGGACTTTAGTAAGGTACTCTACTCCTGGCTCATCAAGCTGCTTCAACATCACCATGGAAATTTCATCTGGACCAAGCGCCTTGGATGATTCCGCGCTTCTGATGGCACTTGCAACATTCTCCATTGTGGTGGTTCCTTCTCCAATTGAAGAGAGCGTATACGACGCAATATTCTTCTCTCGGGGTGCTCTATAAACTGCCGATTGAAATAACACGCACTCCTCTTCGGATGTGTCACCTGAACGCCGTTAAATTAGACATACGTCCGATTATCCTTCCTTACAGGGTTCCAATGATGTCCCAGAAATTCTTTTCTGCTACCCGAGCATCACAAGGATTGGGCAGTTCTCTGAAGCGACGATTGGTAAAATTCCTGAACTCATGTCAATTGGCTTTCCCATGATTATGGAAGGTACGGCGTTCAGAAGTTATGAAGTCGGGTGGTCTGTTGATGGAGGTGATCTGACCCCAATGATAGGACGGGTTGCCAAGCCACGTTATTCGTCAGACCTGGAGACACGATGGAAATGTCCGGTGAGCTTTGACAGTCTGCCCTTATCCTGGTAGGTATGTCCTCATTCACCGTGCAAAACGTTGAGCTATCAATTTACTCGGCCAGCGCCATGTCCCTCTGGCCATTACCTAGGACGGAATGCCATAATTCATGATGTGCATTTAAATCCCCTAGCACCAAATAACACGGGGCACAGGTATTGAACGTCGGAATGTAAGCGTTATGCACCTCTACCTCAGCGGTACCACACTTGACCCCTACCCCCATACATTCCATGTATGGCTCACTAGAGTCTAGCACAAGCGAGATAGGTCTGTACATCCAACTCTTGTACGATCCTTTCTAATTACGTTGTATCCAACACAACTTTGAAGACTGCAGGTGTTGTTCAGCTTCGTTTCTTGGATCGCCACTATCTCGTTTATTCTCCCTCGAAGTCCATCGCAGTTGAAAAGTTACGTTATCAGGAGTTGCGGCTAGCGGCTGCGGCGCAGAAGAAGACGACAACGATGAGATGACTTGGACCGCAGTGATGACGATGACTCGCTGGGAACTGCATTGGCGCAGCATGAAGCAACTTAATCTCTTTCGCTATACTCCAGTGTTCGGCTAAGGCCGGAACAACTCCTAAAATGTACTCATTCTCCGCATCCGTTGTTTCTCACACAGATAGATCTGTGGTGTATTCTGTTGTGATAAACTGAGCAGAACCATGGTGCGGGATTTGTCTCAAACCCGACACGAACCAAAAGAATCCGGAGCAAACATTCCGGGTAATGAAGCTCCCCAGTTGAAAAAATACACAAACATGTACTTGATAGGTTGACAATCCTTGGTCGGAAGTTGATTCCTACGAGTCAATCCGTTGCATTGAACCAACACTAACTGTCGGACTGGATACTTTTCAATTTATCTGTTATGCACATAATTTCTGTATATAAAACCAACAGGGCAGGAAGTTTATTTACAGATCGACTTCTATAGATGACATTTCTGTATTTAGAATAATGACATCTGAGTCCATGTATTATATTTTACACACACTAGAGCTTCGAATTACACTTTATAACAATTGATAAGGACAACAGTAATCGTCTTCACCAACTGAAAATCGGTAAAAGGATAAGAAGTCTTCAATTAGCTTATTTTTAAAAAAGTATTTTAGAATTATGGCTTCCCTTTCCATGTATTATATTACTCCCACAAGTTGGTTGTATGGTTGTATTTTTCATTTTTACGAATGTAAAATGTAATCAATTCGAATTTCTTAAATGTTTTGACTTAATGTATTATCTATGAAAAAAAAATAATTTTATTATTTTAAAATTTTTGTTGGTGCATTGGATTTTTATAAAAACTTGGTTGGTTTAAGAAAAAAGTGTATGGCATTAGGGTTTTTAAAAAAAACGAAGTGTGGGGCGAAAATTAAGGCAACTTATTGGGAAATGGTGCTCTTCTTATAACTAGTATAGTTTAATTATTATTTTTATTATTTAAATATAGTTTTGTTTTATACAAAAAAGCTTTACAAGTTATTATTTATTAGTATTTTTTCTTTTCTTTTTTATGACAACAACGTTTAGTTTTTTTTCGAAAAAGGAGGTTTTGAGGTTTAAATTTTGTTTTTTTCTATAAAAATATTTAATTTTTATTATTTTATAAATTTATTGTTTTGATGATTTATATCTGCACAAAAATAGTATTTATATTTATATTCTATTACTTTTTGTACAATTTGAAGTGTTGTTGCTTTAATTACATTTTATTTGAATAACAAAAAATAATTAATTTAAAAATCTGGGAATAATAAAAATTAAGATAGAGCCCAAATTGTGGGAAACGTATATGGTCCAAAGAAACATGGGGTCTAAAACCAATATTTTTGACGTATAAAAGTAAATATAGGGGAGGCTGGGGCACCTTCGGCACTTTTTTTTTAGAGCTCTATATCTCAGTACTTATTCAACATATATAACAACTTTATGGCTGATTATTGTCCTCAGACACTTAATTATAAAAAATAATACCAAAAAGATATAAAAAAATAGTATTAGTTAAAAAATTTTACAGTTTTGTAAAAAAATTCAAATTCGCCGAATGTGCCCCAACCAGGGGTAGCTTCGGCATTTGATGGGGCACATTCGGCAACATAGTCATAGCCGGGTAATTGTCATCGATATCAGTCTGGTTGAAATTCTGATCCTCTAAAGGCTCTATTTGGTTTTAATACGCCACACAATGTTTGAATTATAGGGCTTTATTTTCTAACGGCGTACGTTTACATCTCAAGCTCGCACACAAATCAGAAATAAGGGTTTTCTATCGCATTTTCGTCAATACAAGTACGTTTGATATTATATATGCAATTTCGGACCATATTAAAGGATTAGTTTTAAAGACAAACTCAAAAACATTTTAAGGAAATAATATTGCACAATCTGTATATGGCCGAATGTGCCCCACTTTAAAATGCCGAATGTACCCCGAATGTACTTTTTATAGTTTTTTTCATTTTTTTCGATCAGTTTTTAAAAACATTATATTTTTAAACATTTCTATAATAATACACATCGTAGTTAAACTTTTTAATAATATTGTCTTAAAAATTTAAAAAGTTTTATACGCGAAATACTTAAAGTGGAACTGAAATATATATAGAAACATCTGTAAAAATATAAAAACCCATGTATCTAAATAAGTTTATTAGCTAGAAATTTCAAACTTTGTGTCAGTTATTAATTTCGATATTCGATACCTATGTATCGAAACTAGTGATGTACGGTGAGAGCTTCATATCGAAAACGCGATTGCCGAAGGTGCCCCGATGCCGAAGGTGCCCCAGTCTCCCCTACCCTCATTGGTTGTAAGGCTGGGGGTATGAATGAAAATGACTGACTAAAAATTTGTGTACATAGGCCGAAAGCGTATTGTCGTTTATATAATCAAGTAACAACTCAATATCTAAATCTACTGTCGACTGCAACACAGTAGCAAAACCACAATCACCTTTTAATACTCGCTGCAGATCATCAGTAATTAACAGCCAAATACGTTGAAAAATTTGGCACACCAAAACCCTACATTAAAAAGTGTGGGTTTGAGGATTTTTACTACAACATACCATAGCCCAGTGCAAGACCTACATAAAAAAGTGTCAGCTTGGGGATTTTTTATCTATTAACCAGTAAGAAGGAATTAAAATCGGACGGGGCCGATTATATGATACCCTTCACACACTTTGGGTATACTCAACAGATGCATTCTAACAGACGTCGCATTTTTCATTAGAAGAACGGTTGTGAGAAAATGTTAAATAGACATCGAATAATCGGAAAAATATTCTTTAAAATTCGCCAACTGTGGCTGCGATAGTCGTTTAGAAAATATTATTTAAAAAATCCACGCCATAGATAGTCCTTGAAAAGATCGGAAAAGTCCTTGAAAAGATATGGGAGCTATATCCAAACCTGAATCGATTTCAATAAATCTTGAAACACGTCAGACTACACTAACTTCAGTACATTGGGCAAAATTTTGTGCCATTCTGCCTAACTTTGGAATTTTGGTGCACGATTTACTTAAAATCGGAAGAAAATATATATATCTAAATCTGAACCGATTTCAACAAAACTTCGCATACATCAATCTATACCTAATTCAGTATGCTGTGCAAAATTTTGTACCAATCGACTTAACTATGGATCTTTGGTGCACCATTTATTTAAAATCGAATCGGAAAATATGTAAGGCAGCTATATCTAAATCTGATCCGATTTCAACAAAACTTCGCATACAATCAATATGGCCCTAATTCAGTACGCTGTGCCAAATGTTGTGTTATTCGGCCTAATTTTGGGTCTTTGGTGCACGATTTCCTTAAAATCGGACGAAGACATATATATGAGAGCTATATGTAAATCTGAACCGATTTTTCGAAATTCAATAGGGTTCGTCCTTAGGCCACAAAAATGATATGTGCCAGATTTCATCCGATTCTGATCATAGATGAGACCTTACTTTGTTTAACATGCACAGACGGACGGACATGCATAAATCGATTCGGAAACCGATTCTATGGATATTCTCAAAAGAAACCCTGTGTCGATCTTTTTGCCTTTTGCCTGTTACAAACATATGCACAAAGACATAATACCCTGTACCACAGAGTGTGTTGAAGGGTATAAAAATCACCAACTGTCGAAAGTCAAATCTATTCGGAAATGAACCTCAAATCATTAGAACTACAGAAAATTGTCCAAATTTTAATAGCAAACATTCCTTGCAGAATTTCACTGTTCTATTTTTAATACTTCAAGCTCTAACGTAATTATCAGACGGACGGACAGACAGGCGGGTTAAACCGAATTAAAATTAAAAGTTGACCAACCTTGGAAGGTATTAGAAACTGAACGACAATTTATCATTTTGTTATTTTTTTTAGAATTTGAAGAAAATTTTACAATATAAGAAAATATCAAATCATATTTATAGAATAGGAAAAATATATTCTATAAAAGTTTTGAATAAATAACATAAAATTGTTTCTTTTAGGTTTTGATGTGGGAAAAAAATATACAATTTGTTATGAAAATTTCCAGCATATGGGATATTAACAAAAAAAAAAAAAAAAAAAAACAAATTAATCACAAAAAAATTTCAAATAAAAAATTAAAAAAATGGCAACCCAATTATTTGAATAAAAAAAATTATTTTAAAGATTCTTTATTATTTTTGAGAGGTTATTTCACACACAAAAAAAAATATTTCTAAAAATTAATTGGATTATTTTAAGGTAATTTACAATTTTGATGCTATTATTCTTTAATACAATTTTCAGCATGTTTTTGTTTTTTGCATTTCAAAGATGCCTAAAAATATTTTTTGGCAATTTCAATGTTTTTTTACTAGTTTGGTACTGCTATATATAAAAAATAGACTATTTTTAATGTGGGAAATCGAAAAAAGAAAACAATTAGCAATAATAATTTCTTACAATGTTTGCTGCTGATGTTTCAAATAATTAATAAATTGCATTGAATGCTTAAAGTATTTTTTTTTAATTTCTAATAATATGTATAATTTGCTTTCATTTTTTTTTAATTTATATTTATAGGGCATGCAATTTTTGTGTTTTTTATTTGATTTATATATTAAATATTGCATAATTAGTCTAAAAATCGTTACATTTTGTTTTTCTTTTTTTTATTCTTAAAGTTATTAAAATAAAATGTAATAAAAATATGACAACAAATATAATTATTTATATAAGGTTTATATATATAATAATAATATTAATAGTTGTGTTTGCAATTACAAACGGAAAAAATAAATTGTTAAACAGAAAATGCAAATAAAACTGAAATACCATTTAACCGGTGTTGCTTTGGAGAAATGAAATTTAAAAAGTTAAACAAAAAATAATCATCCAAACGATGTTCCAGTCATTCTTCATCATCCTCCTCATCGTTTGTATCGGCATTAATGTTGTGTCGGTATTTTAAAGCTTTTTAGCGCCCAATTTCATTGGACCACTGTTGCGTTGAGCTCGTCTCGCCTCAAGTTCCCGTTGACGCTGTAATTTCTTTTCTTCACGTTTTCTTCGGGCTTCATCAAGTTTGGGATTGCCTAAAATATGTTTTTTTGTTTTTGCAATTGATTTTGATGTTTGGTAATTTTTATAATGCACAAATTATTTTAAACATTTATGATAATACACATACATACGCACAATATATTACAAAAATGGTGTTAAATAAATACAAAATATACGTGCAAAAATTTGAGAGATTGGATAAATAATACATACGTACATAGTGATGTTAGTGTGATGATATTGGTCTTGATTGAAATGTTTTATTTTGTTACATGTGATTATTATGATTTTTTTAAATATTTAATTTTCTTCAAATTTGTTGCAATTTTAATATGGAAATGAATAATTAGGTATGTATATGAAATTACAATGATGAAGTGTCATGATTAAGGATAATTTATTAACAGATGTATTCCCTCAGCCTATGCCATATATAGGATTTTGCTTGGACCAAATCGAATGCTCCATTCGCTTTACATGATATGTATGTTTTGTTTTTTATCAAAATGTGGACCCTTTGTGGGGAAGGTAGCAGAAGGGTGGTTCAATAAAACACAACCTCGGATTTAATGAAGGTCCTGAAATAATATTACGAAGTGTAATGAATGTATCGGATAATCCATTCGCTTCGTAAGCAAATAACAATTTGTTGGAAGTACCAGAACGTGGGAACATATGGGACAAAGATGCTTATATGATATTAGTCTGATTTAAATATCAGGTTGTGAATGTTGGTATCAATTCGATTATTGTACATTTGCATTTCTTTAGAATTGAGGAGGGCAGTCTAACAGAAGAAGATAGAGAGAAACAAGTAAAAACGTCGTTAAGTTCGGCCAGGCCGAATTTTGCATACCCTTCACCAAGAGCAGGACATTTAAAGTACTTTGCCATTGTTGGTAGGTATATTTGACACACAATGGGAAAGAAAATACCGCCAATTCACGTAATAACGGACCCGTAATCCTCCAAATACCGAATAACAGCAGATACCGTCATTTTGACCACTTGTGGAGGAGGTACAAGAAGGAGGGGACCGATAAATCCCACCTTCCTAAATTATTCAGGCATGGTTAAAATATTAGGTTGTACAAAGTCTAGTTTAAATCTGCTAGTATGTTCACATGATATTATTGAATTAATTTTCACAAAATTTTGTGTTGGTGGAGTGGACCGATGAGTCCCATCTTTCAACTTGAATTAAGTTTGAAAGAAATATTGCAATGTGCATATTTGGCACTAAATAAGATTAAATGGTGAAGGAGGTAACAAAAGAAGTTAATCGATGGGTCCCATCATTGGATTTTATCTAGGCTAGGTAAAAATATCACAATGTGCAAAGTATGGATGAAATTGAATATTCCGTTCGCTCTATATGGGATTAACAAGCTTTCAAAATGTTAACCCTTAATGACCCAAAGTTGCCCACAGGCTACAAAATGTTTTAGAGCTTATATTTAATATGCAGCTAGTAGATATATATTATTTGTATTTCATATGTCAAGACCTGATTATGGTCGACACATATATAAAAAAATCAAAATTTTGGTAAAGTTATGTGCTTTTTAACAAGAGAAGATGGTGAATTTGTGTATGCAATCCAAATTATTTAAATCGCTTCGTATTTAAATTGTACGAGTTCTGACATTAGAATTATTTTTGATTCTTAAAAAAAATTAATATAGAAAATAATATAGAGAATAATTTAAAATAAATTTTCTGCCGATTTTGCATTTGGTTTTCGTGATATTGGACTAAGATGTAGCGATGCCAAATGTTGTCCATATCCTATTTAGGATAGTTGCATTAAATCTGTGAGCAGAAAATTCTTCTATGATTACGGAAAAAATCGGGGCTCACATGGTTAAAAATAGATCAGAATTCCAATTATATATTTTAGTTCAATTTCAAGGCTACCTCCACCAAAACCCAAAAACGCATTAGTAATTCTTATATTCAAAGTAAAAATTTCTAAAACTAAACCAATCCCACACTCTAACAGTAATCTTAATTTAACCAAAGTCCAAATTGTACCAAATTTAGTACTTTTCGTACTCATAAGTACGAATTTAAAAATTTTCCTCAATCCTGCTTTCAAATAGTAATCGTAAGTTGTTCATTAAAAACCAAGCTGTACCAGGGTTTTTAACATTCTGTAATTTTCGTACCCATATTTCAAACCTATCTTAATACTCCAAACCTGCTTTCAAATAGTAATCACTAAAAACCAAATTGTACCAGATTTGGTACCATTCTGTACTTTTCGTTCCCACATTCTAAACTAATATCAATCCTACTCTCCCACGGTAACCTAAGATGCAACTTTCAGGATTCGAATTCTACCCGTTCACCAAATTGTACAAAATGTTGTGCTTTTCATACCCATTAGTACGAATTTTCAAAACTACCTCAGTCATGCACTCCAATAATAACCATAAATCCAAATTTAAGGATTCCAGCTCTATACCAACATCCAAATTGTACCAAATTTAGTACCATTTATTTATTTTTGTAGAAGTAAGTACGAGTTTCTAACACTTCCTTAATTCCAGGCTCCAAAAGTAATTTTAATTTACATAGATCCAAATTGTACCATATTTAGTACCACTTAGTACTTTTCGTACTTATGAGTTTGGATTTCCAACACGGTCTGAATCCTGTACTCTAACAGTAATTTTATTTTCAAATATAAGTTTACCATCTCTATCCTTTCACTCAAATCTAAAGTGCACATAATGACGAATTTCCAAAACTACCAACACATCTCAATCCTGCACTCCAACCGTTCACAAATAATGAAGTTTTACCAAATATAGTACCATTTAGTACACATAGGTACTATGCTTCCATATCTGAATTCTATTTTCAACAGCAACTATTATTCCAAATTATATTTAGTACCGTATATTACTTTTCGTAACAATAACTACGAATTTTCCAAACTACACTCAAACAGTGATTTTAATTCCAAATTTGAAGGCTCTGTTCACCTAAACTTGCACCAAATTTAATAGCAATTATGACTTTTCGTACACATAAATACGATTTTTTAAAGCTACATCAATCCTGTACTCCAATAGGAGTCTTAATTCCGTTTTTCAGGATTCCATCTCTATACACTCAACTAAATGCAAGTAGTACCAAATTTAGTACCATTTTGTACTTTTTACGAATTTCTTAAACCATTTCCATACATCAACTCCACTTCCAGCCTGTATTCCATATAAAATTTCAAGATTATAACTATATATGTTCAATATATATACAAATAGAACTAAATTTAGTAAAGTTTAGTACTTTTCGTACCCTTATAGGTCCAATTAAAAAAAACTCTTTTGTACATCTTTCTAATTTTCCATCTGTGACCCGCATTCCAAATTTCAGAATTCTAGCTCTTCCCGGTCGCCTAATACAAGGGTACCATATTTGCCTACACGCCAAGAACCACCCACACTCAAAATATCAAGCTTCTAGCTTCAGCCGTTTCGTCTGGGCGATGATCTGTCAGTCACTCACTCACTTAACACCAAGCTCTTTTATATATTAAATATAACTTCGAAATATTTTCATATTGTAATAATTCAGCTGAAATTGTTTCAGAATATTCCCACCTTCTCCAATAATAAGCGAATGCAAGTGAGAAATGTTTGATGCAAGCGAAGTAAAAGCATTTAAAAATATATACAAACAAAACATAAACCATGCATAAACGAAAAAAACGCCATAATATTTAAATCATTCCCAAACCATATAAAAATTTATTTCAAAACTCACCTGTCAAAGGTTCGTCAATTGGTTCAAATTCACCATCTGCCCATGAATCACTATTCCAATTGGCATTACTATTCGTTGAATTGTTTAGATGATGCGGTGATTTCTGTTGTGGCGGACTAATATTATTACAATTGAGGAATGGTGTTGGCGATGTTGTCGTATTGCTAGCCGACGATAAATTTGCGGATAAATCTTTTGGTCGTAAACTTGAGGAGAGTGATGTGGAGCCGAGTGTTGATTTCGACGGTGATGTATTGTGTGAATTGAGTTTTGCCAATGGTTCAATTAGTTCATTCAATTGATGTTGTTGTAATTGTTGTTGGTGTGGTCGTATCGGTGATTGTCGTAATTGCATTTGTTGTTGTTCTTGTTCCTGGGCTTCTTCTTCGCCCTAAAATAAAAAATAAATAAGATATATTTTGAGTCATGGATTTAAAAAGAATTCAAGGCGTAGACTTTTTAAAGAATCTTTTTTCAAGCCTCCCATTAAGGCGTGGATTTTTAAAGAATATTTTTTTAAGCCTCTGATGAGGCGTGGATTTTTTAAAGAATATTTTTTTAAGCCTCTGATGGGTCTTGGATTTTTAAAGAATATTTTTTTCAAGCCTTCCATTAAGGCGTGGATTTTTAAAGAATATTTTTTCAAGCCTCCCATTAAGGCGTGGATTTTTAAAGAATTTTTTTCAAGCCTAACATTAAGGCGTGGATTTTTAAAGAATATTTTTCAAGCCTCCCATTATGGCGTGGATTTTTAAAGAATATTTTTTCAAGCCTCCCATTAAGGCGTGGATTTTTAAAGAATATTTTTTCAAGCCTCCCATTAAGGCGTGGATTTTTAAAGAATATGTTTTTAAGCCTCCCATTAAGGCGTGGATTTTTAAAGAATATTTTTTCAAGCCTCCCATTAAGGCGTGGATTTTTAAAGAATATTTTTTCAAGCCTCCCATTAAGGCGTGGATTTTAAAGAATATTTTTTCAAGCCTCCCATTAAGGCGTGGATTTTTAAAGAATATGTTTTTAAGCCTCAGATGAGGCGAGGATTTTTTAAAGAACATTTTTTTTCAAGCATGCTTAGTAGAAGTAATGCTTAGATTTTTTAAGAATATTTTTGAAGCCTCTGTTTTTGTTTCATTTTTGTACTCACCGGATCTTCTTCCAGACTACCCCATTCTTCATTATCCCAACCATCTCGAACATCCGCTAACGCTGTATTTACCGACAGTGGGCCATTATTGGGTGAACCAGCCATTGGTGAACTAGGATCCTGTGATGTCTAAGAGTTTAATATTTAGTTTAAAACAATTAAATTTAAATTCTCATAAATACTTACGTCCATTTCACCCCAATTTTCATTGTCCCAATCATTGTTGCCATAATCGGATGCCGATGCAGATGTATCATTGCTTTCATGTTCCAATGAAGTCATGGACGTTACAGACGAGGTGGTTGTTGATAAACTGCTGCTTGATGGTTGTTCTAAGGAAAAATGCAGATTTTAAAAAGTAGTTGATCAAATTTAAATGTTAAAATATTTACCTAACGATGCAGGTTTTGATAAATTGCGGCCTGTCAATGGTGGTCTAGGTCTTGAGGAATCACTTTGACTACGATAGAACTTGGATGTAACAGCTGTTACAGCCCAGCCAGCCCATGTGGCAGCAGCATTACCAATTGATGGTGTGGCTGTGTGAACATCAGCCTCTGTAAATGCAAAATTGGAATTTATTTCAATATTCAAATAAATAAAAAACAAAAAACCTACCCATTGTCTCTCTCAGGCTTGGATCTTCAGAAACTTTTTCCAATTTACCCAAAAACCCTCGAATTGTTTTAAAGGCTGGATCGCGTACACTTTTTTCAGGATCAATTGTAAGCGAACACAATGCAGGTAAGACACGATTTGCAACTTCACTGTAATGCAATGAATGGCAAATATTAAACATTGAATTTGAACAATTTTTTTTGGAATGAAAACTTACTTTAGCAAGAAGTATTGTTGGGTGGCGGCTAAAGCTAATACACCGGCTACCCTGGCGGGAGGAAAAGGATCACGCATGGCGCGTATAAAAGCTGATACTAAAACTCGCTGTCGCACCTGCAAATTAAATAGGTAGAAAACTCATTTAAAAATAATGGCTTCAAATATTCAAAATCCTTTACCAACCTGCGGATGTAGATGCGGTGCAATTTTACCCAAACAAACGGTGGTATTTGTACGTATTCCACCCTGATCATCGCGGGCCTGCAGACGGGCAAAATGCCTCAATACTTCCACATTTAAATTATTATAATTTAATTTGGGAGCCAAGTGGATGATGGACTGTAAGAAAAAGAGGAAAATGAAATAAAAATTAAGATAATAAAATGTTTTGTCCTTACTTTAACAGTCTGTTCCCTTATGGTGGCATTTGTATCCAGAAATCCATGTGCAACCTGGGGGAAAATTTGATCATTTACCACTTGTGGCTGCAGATGGGCAATAAACAGTTCAAGTTGTTGCAGTAATCTGGAACGGGTTACACGATCCGTTGAGCCAAACAGCTTGACAACACAGGGAACAATTCGCTTTTGATATTCAGCTTCATCCAAAAGTTTACCAAGCTGAAAATAAATACATTTTTAATTTAAATTTAAATTAATTTTAAAAATTAATGAAAATAATATTACCTTAAACATTGGCGCCAACACAGCCGAACCAGCATCACCATATTCATAGGCCGTTATCAGTTGTGGTAAAATCTTGTGCCTATACACAAACAAAAACAATGAAACATTTATCAGTAAATTTGGAAATTTATTTGTTATTTTTTTACGCCACTCACTTGCACACATTATCAGGAAAATTGTCCAAATGTAATGTTAAACCCGAAAAGAAACGATTCTTTTCCGCCTTATCTTTGATTTGGATTTCTTCGAGGAACAATAGTGTATCGACTAAATCATTTTTGAAAAATCCACCAGGTTTACGACAACGCGTTATAATATCAGCCGGATTCGGACGATTTGAGGGTGATGCACCAACCAATTCACAATATAGCGATTGTAATGATTTCGGTATACAATCAATATCTTTGAGATTGGAACGTGAACGCAGCGGCCCATTGAATGATTCCCAGACGAGACAGCCTAAACCCCACATATCAGCGGAACTGTAAAATAGAGAAAAAATATGTTAATATATTTTAAAAATAAATTAAAAAGAGCTAAAAAAAATTTAGGGCGTATTACAAAATGGTGACCTATTACGGGAGTGATTTCGTTATAAAAAAGTAGCTACAATTTTAAGATTCCATTATTAAGTAGCTTTAAAAAACATTTGAAAACTTCAGCCGGCCGAAATTTTATATTTACCTATATGGAAATTTATTTTTTCGAAGCGTAATTTTATACTTAACCCCGAAATTCATACTTATTACTACATCGTTGGATAATAAGACTAGGACCATATGAAAACCTAAAATTAGACAGGGCAACTTGATCTAGAGGCTCTCTTTCAAACATTGGACCTCTGTCTCTAGGTAGATGCAGATTTTTCCGGACATGACTGGTTGGCAGAGTTTTAATCACCTTATGATGTTTAGAATTATTATCACCGCAACGAAAACATATTGCTATGTTGACGTAAGGGAAGAATCGTCGTCTCCTCACGAAGATGGTCTCGTAGTGTCATGACGAGGCAGGTCTGAATACTTCATCATGCGTAGTACTAATATTTGTGAATCACACGGGTACGGCATATCTGACCACAGACCTATCGCTTTGTAGGAGTCCAACAAGGTTTCCCTATATGCGCCTCAAGTGCTGCTGCAAGTCTACTTTTTAACTTATCGCAGATAGCTGTGGTCTGACGAATGTGACCCCGAGAATTTTGGGGATGTTGGTGTTCCGAATTGTATGCCCCTCGACCTGCACATTTAATAGCATTCTCATCTCCGGAGTCCAACAAGGTTTCCCTATATGCGCCTCAAGTGCTGCTGCAAGTCTACTTTTTAACTTATCGCAGATAGCTGTGGTCTGACGAATGTGACCCCGAGAATTTTGGGGATGTTGGTGTTCCGAATTGTATGCCCCTCGACCTGCACATTTAATAGCATTCTCATCTCCGCAGTTCATGTGGTGAACACTGTGGCCCAAAAATATTTGTGGCGGATATTTTGATATTCTTCGCGTGGGATAAGGATGCTAAACCTTACACATATGTCCTCAACAATAGGACCCGACGCAATAATCGTACAATCACCTGCATACGTAACAATCCAAATGCCCTCTGGAGGGCGTGGAATATCGAAAAACAAGAGGTTAAAAAGTTCCGGAAATATCACTACACCCTGAGAAAATCTCTGCTTCACTTTACTTCGCCTTGGATATTCTGTCAGGTTCTAACGCTGTAGATGACTTAGAGATAAGGATAGCACATTCAACCATACCCATTGTGAACTGTGGTGGTATCTCCTAGGCGGGAAGAGATCTACTATGGTCTGAGTAAGCAATTCAAGAACAAGGCCACCTCTCGCCAGACCAAACACACACTCTACACGACGCTGATACTACCCGTGCTGTTGTATGGATTTGAATCATGGGAACTTGCGAAAGTAGATGAGGCAGTTCTTGGAGTGTTTGAAAGAAAAATCAACCGGAAGATCAATGGGCCAATCGGCGTCGACGGTGAGTATAGTCGCCGAATGAACCATGAGCTATACCATCTATTCTCGGCCTTTGCCTTGGTTGCTGATTCCAATAAATTCATTTATTCCCCAGGTAGGAACCTTAAATGTTTCAGTGTATTCTTCACATAGGGAAAAAAACTTAAACCTTCCTACCGTAGAACGCTATGGTAAGAAAATATGGTATATTTTTTAATGAGATTAGATTCTGTCGGCCACTGGTGTTGGAAGCGTAGGCCGACGGAATCTCGTCGTCACTAACTTTTCCTTCTAAAAAGAAAAATTTTCGATGCACATCCTTTAGGAAGCTCCCTGATCAGTGGGACATTTCTAGCCATTCACTTTAAATAATGTAACCAATTCTTACCATTTTGTTGCAGCTTTTAATTTGGTTTGATCATTCTTTTCCGGTGGATCATAGACCTCCAGTGAGGGAGGTACTTTAATAGGTGGCATTGGATTTCCATCGGCAGGTGAGACATATTCCAAACTACCCAATTTCCATTCACCCGAGGAATTAACAAACACCGACCACACGGACACGTTGTTGTGCCTCAAGCTGCCATCGTTGTTGAGAAAGGATAAAGCGCGCTAAACAGAAAAATAATCAAAACATAAATAACAAAAAAATACCATTAAAACATGTTCTTGCAACTTACCGTAATTTGAAATATACCCCATGCCAAATATAAATCCTTCTGCGGCCCATCTGCTGATAATTTAGCTATATGCAAACCCAATGGTTCAACATATTCTGTTGCTATATACAATAGTTTATCTGTCTCCAGCGAATCCAAAAATTGCAATATACTTGGATGTCGCAGAGTTTTGAGTCGTTTCAATGCCGCCTTGGCCAGTTCACATTTCGCATCGGAACCACTACGTAAATCAAACACAAATACCGATACTTCCTCTTGGGTGCCCTTTCGTTTGGCTTTGTGCAAAGTCCATATGGAGTGATTTTCAAAACCTGCCACTGGTTCACCGATATCATAGGGGAAGTCTTTGGAGGAGTCGCGCGAGAAGAACGACCACATCATGTGCTTTGCTCGTCGGCCAAATATTTTGTTGACAAAATTAGCTGAGGCAAATTTTCTTCAAATGTATCAACTCGCCTTCGAAGAAGATGTGGGGGAGGGGAGAGGATACCAACCACAAAATTACTGACTGCCTCGATGTGCAAGCAATCTTCTCCTATTGCAGCAGCAGCAATATGAATGAATATTGATTACTCTAGGTATGCTTGAACTCTTTTTGTTTAACAGCTGGCTGCTTTTGGATTTATGTACCAATCACGAACAACCACAACAACAATAGCAAATAATTAATTAAAAATGGAGGATTCACTACACTTCTTCTGATTTGTATAATGTTCAAAATTTTTGGAATTCGTATGATAAAATTTATTTTTTCTGTTGCTTTTTGCTTTTTTGTTATTCTATGCACTATGACACTACTACACTTTCGCGTTTTGTTCGTTCACTGCCCGTCACTCACTCACACACTTCATTCGACGACACACAAAGTTCTTGAAACACAAAATTTGCACCCTTTTCAATTGCCTTCCGATCGTTGAATTTTCATTTTCCTTCGACTTTAGTATGCACCGTTTGTTTTTGTATAGTTTTCGTGCAAATATCAAACATATTTTCCATAGAATTTTCACTTTTTTCTTTACAAACTTTTCATGACGTATGCACGTATGCGAATATTTTTTTTCTCTCTGTGCTTGTCATCTGTCATCTGGTGGCTGTTTAAGTTCTGTCTTTGTAAACAAACTTGTGCAAAATTTACGTTACGGCGGGGAGTAAATGGAGAAAGAACGGTTTCGTAGCACGCAGCTTTGATATGGTTGATGTCTTTATTAATAATTGAGGGGAAGGAATGCCATGAAACAAAATATAAAATGTTAATGTTGACAAATGCAAGGGACAAATGTAAATAAAAAATAAATACAAAATAAAAAAAACAAAATTTTTCAAATAAAAATTTATTTACCACATTAGGTGTATTCTCTGACTTTTAAACAAAGTATGTGTCACAAATATCGCCTGTTCCCGTACTGCAAGAATTTACTAATTTTTACTATGTTTCCCGATATTATAAAGGAAAAATTGTTATCGTATTAAAAAATTGTACATTCTTGCAGGTTCTGGAACAGACCAATACATTCAAATGCGTAATATTTCTGCAAACAAAAGTTTGCGGAAAATAAATCAAATTTGTTACATATTTAGTATATATGAGAAAATGCCCCGACCACAGGTAGACCTCTTCTTCATCACACAAATAGTAGTTTGGGGAAAAAGAAATCCATTATTTTTCGACAGATGGATTGATAGATTTCTCGTAAATTATCGATCAAACAATTTCAGATTTGTGGAAGGGTAACATTTCGCAGTAAAAAAAAATATTTTGCTGTTTTTTGTTTGGTGCATTCATTTGTGAGTTACAGGGTGTTAAAAATGGAAGTGAACAAAGAGAGAATTCGGTACATTTTACATGTTTTCTTTGACAAAGGCGAAAATGCAAAACAAGCGGCTAAAATTGAGAATGGTGTTTATGGTTCTGATATTGTAACAGCCTATTATGTGCAACTTTGTTTCGTAGATTCCGTTCAGGAATTTTTTATGGGGTAGACTGGTCGTCGAAAATGTCGACAAAATCGGAGAAATGATCAAAGTTATCGTAACATCGCAAAGAGCTAAAAATCGAGAAAGTCCGAAGATAGATCCAAAGACATATACTTAGACAGAACATTCAAGGAGAACATTCAAATAACCTTTGGCGCCATCAACCAGTGCGAAGGTTTCTAGCTTATTCAAAATAACCCTTTAAAGTGAGTGTGCCGTCTTTAAACGCTTCAACAAGCGAAGATCTTGCCAATCCCATCTGATATGTGATTGGCCAAGCTAGCAATGGTTGTAAACTCAAAATATGTGGGGATACCTGTCGAATAAGTCTGCATCTGTTAACCCATTTTTGCAAAAACTTAAGGCAAGAATTCCCGACAAAACTCGTGTGCCCTTAAAAGAAACTTCCGCTCCGGGAATTTGTACGAATGCTGCTGGAAATCATAGAGTTAAATTAACAGTTATTGGTTGGATGACGTTGAAGAATGGTTCCACAGAACATTTGTTCCAGAAGTGTGTACATTTCTGGCCGATAAGGCTTTTTTACTTATTGATAACGTCCCATGCCATCCCGAAGAAGGCGAGTTACAGAGTAATGATAGTGGTATAGTGGTAATGTGCTTGCCTGCAAATGGTACAGCTCTTATACAGTCCACGGCTCACGAAAATGAACTACAAAAAAGGCTTTTAAGTCATATTGTTCATTGTGGGAAAACAATTGACAATACTCGGCGTAATATCAACATGAAAGACGCAACATGCTTTCTAGCGAATGCTTGGAATGCTTTAAGCACATCTTCAATTCGGTCATAACTTCAAAAATTGTTTGATAAAACATCCGACTGGGATGGAGAAGATTAAATCACTCTTTCAGATTTGCGTATTCACCTAGCTAAGGACTCATTGCCTATTCAATCCATTGTAACTTTGCTTGAGGAAGTAGAAACGTTGCAGCAAATTTCCTATTCCGAAATTGAGGAATGGATCGTTGAACCTAATCAGGGGCCAACAGCACAAAATGAAGAGCACACCGATGATGACATACGATGCTGATGAATAAACCGACGACGTGGTACACAGTACAACGAACGCTCCACCGGAGAAGACATCCTTGGAGGATATTATGACGCTGCAGAGACTCAGAAGCAGTGTGGTGCTGAAAAAGTCATTACCCGGAATGATGGCTACCATGTATCATGGAACGGTGTCTGGTTGATACTTTACAATGGTGGTGTTTGAAGTGTTATCGGTAGCGCTAAGTCATCTAAAGCCTGACGGAATATCCATGGTTATGCTGAAACAGGCTGCAGGCCGAAGTATTCACTCTTGTCATCAGAAGCCTGTACAGGGTAATTCTGCTGCTTAAGCCAGTCAAAAATGCCATCAAAGGTGTATCATACAGGCCGAGTTCACTCTTGTCATCAGAAGCAAACACAACTCAACAAAAGCGTTGAAGTCCATTTCCACACATATAAGTCGACAACTTAACCAGTACCGACCGTGATATAGAACAATGTTGGTAGCGCTTGATCTATCTAAAGCCTTTGATACCGTCAATTATGTCACATTATTTGAGAACATCGTGAACAATTTCTTCCGCCCAAATTTGAAACGTTGTATAATCAATTATATTATTTATCTTCATTAGGTGATGAAGTTCCTACCCTTAAAAGTCGTTTACATTGTACCGGATTTGGTTAACCAAGTGGGTTTAATTTTTCAATTCCTTTGAATAATCATACTAAACAACTTAGGTTGGATAAAAGTCCCCACCCGGGAGTGTCAGGAAGTATCTGCATGACCAAGAAAGAGAGAGAGGTCCAACGATATAAAAGGGATCCTTTAGATCAAGTTGCATATAGAGCAAGTCTAAATAGCATTCATACTGATACAGTTGCCGCAAAGCTGCATGATAACAGAGTAAATGCCGTCTTCGGAGTTCAGGAAGTATCTGCATGACCAAGAAAGAGAGAGAGGTCCAACGATATAAAAGGGATCCTTTAGATCAAGTTCCATATAGAGCAGGTCTAAATATCATTCATACTGATACAGTTGCCGCAAAGCTGCATTATAACTGAGTAAATGCCGTCTTCGGAGTTCACCCCCATCCATCGCAAATTAGTTTTTAGCCCAATTATGTTAGGCCATCACACCACACTGCGCTTATTCAACTGTTCTGCCAAACCTACGCAACTTACTCCAGAAGATCTGTAGCTACGGTCTGCGGAAGTAGCTGCATGTCTTATCTATACAACAGACCATGTATCGATCTAGAGCTCCCTATGCGTGCTATCAATGAATAGCTTGTGATTTTTTCTAAATCAAAAGAAGAAGCAATATTTTTATTTCTTTCATTCCATCACTATTCTAAACATAGCTTTTCATACATTTGTTTTCATTCCAATATTTATTGGACACTTCGGTTTTGGAAAAACGTTGTTGAATTTGGTCTGTTGACCAAAATAATACATTACGGGCAGGAATTTTAAATTGAAACTATGAAATGGATCCGACACTGCAACGAGGATCATTTCAACGCATTGTTTTGGATGAAATAGCTCTGGAGGGCTTGGAAGGAGTAACACTAGAATGTAAAGAAAACATTTGACTCATTTAGATATATTGGAATAATTTGTGTCGTGTTTGTTTCCAGCACTATGGGTTTATTTGGGTAAATCGATGAATCTACCCCTGCCGTTGCCTGGAAAGCTAACTGAACAGATATGGTCATTTATTTTACGTGTCCATAATCATTTACAATTCTATGAATTGCCTGTTGAGAGAGAAACAGTTAAACTATTCGATAGATATCAGCTGGTGGATTCCGATTTGGGAGTTCCAATAACACCGGTAGGGCTTTCGTTTATTTTGATGGTTTCCGGTTTTATATGTAATCATATTCTTTGTAGGATATTTGTCCAGCCATTCGTTACAAATGTGTACCCATTAGTGATGGAGAAATTCTCGGATCCTGTGAATTTTATAAGGAAAGAAAATTAATTGCCTATAGTGAGCTAAAAGATCTCAAATGGGAAGATGTACAAGCGAGGTCAGTATTAAAATATCGTACTTATATCAATCTAATATTTTTATAAAATATTTTTTTTTTCATTCAAGATGGGGTAAGAAATTCATAATTGTGGCATCTCAAGAGCTGCGCTATAAAGCAATTACACCGGAAAATGTTCCACGACCCAAGGAACTAACCTCTATACAATACTGCATATGGGAGGCAATTGGACGTGCACGTTTTAATGGTGAGACGACATCGGGAACATGGTCCTTGACACATTTCTGCAAAGACTCAACCATTGTGTTTTATATAAAGTAAGATAATTTGATTTTCGATTTAATTTTGATTAAATTATTTTAATAATTGTTTTTTATTTTCAGAAACAAATTGATACGCCATGGCGTGGTTGTCAATCAGCTATTTAATGAAAAACGTGGTGACCGGCTGAGTGTAACGACATTGCTGACCCTGCCTCGTTTTTACAATACAAATCGTAGCCGTCTTATAAATATGGTCGAGAAGTTGTTCCTGATTCTAAAAGAGAAAGAAGATTACACCATGCCTCTGGTAGATGTGCGTACAATATTTCCATCTTTTGAACGGCAAAAGTCTTTGAAGAAGGCAATGCTAACACATCTATTTCGACAGATCTTTGAGACAAGGGTAAGACCATAATTTACTTTAAATAATTCGATGGAAAATATCGTAGATTAAAAAAGCTTTGACGGGGACATTTCATTTTATAGGAATGTATTGATTGTCTTAGGATTTATTGATAGTCTTTCAGTTTTGAGGCCTATCAGGCTTCCAAAAGTAGATTTATTGAGGATATTTTTTAGGCCAAAAAAGTATATTTAGAGGACATTTTTCCAACAATCGTTAGGCCTACTAACTCGGATTTATGAAACATATTTTAAGAAGACCTAAAAGCGTGGGTATTTAAAACAATTGTGAAAAACAAAAACGTAAATATTTAAAGAACTTTTCAAGGACTCTGTCTGTGTCATACAAATGTGGATTTAAGAAGGAAATTTTCTTCAAATTATTATCAGTTATCCTCGCAAGAATTTTTACCGGCTATTCAGAAAATATTTTTGGTCCCACCGTCGGAAAATTCATCCTCCATGAATAAACATTCGACAAAGACATGAGGTTGATTGACTTAGCGGCAGAAAAAACATGGTAGTTAGCAGCACCAGATTCAAGCATTTCGATATACACAAGGCCACTAGATTGCTCCCGATCAAACAACGAGAAATCAAATCGATCGTGTTGTAATAGACGGAAGGCATTCATTCAGTGTTTTAGACTTTCAATCGATACGATGAGCGAATATCGATTCGGACCATTACCTTGTGACATCCAAGGTTCGCACCCGTAGTAGCAAAGGTGCGCTTTAACACAAAGGTTCGATCTAAGGGAAACTCGACTTCGAAAAGCTGCATACGCAACAGATAGAAGAAGCCTACTCTGCTCAACTTACCCACCTGCTCGACGAAAGCACTCCTTGTGCTGATAATATAGAAGCACAATGGCAAAGAATTGCCCAATGGTCAATGACATTATTAGACCATACCAATGCGGCTTCAGGCCTGGCATATCCACCATTGACTAGATTTTCACTGTGCGCCAGATCCTGGAATAAACCCACGACAAAAAAAAAAAAAACACCGACGCATTCCATCTATTCATCGACAAGTGGGAAAAACTGTGCAAAAGACCGACGCGCCTTGAAATCTTTTTTAAGCTCAGCTTAAAGAAAGAAAGTTCTGTCACAAGCCAGCTAAGTAAGTAAGTCTAAAGGCGTGGATTTTTTAAATTAAATTTTTTTTGAACTATCTAAAGGCGTGACTTTTTATAGAGACTTTCTAAAGAGATATAATTGGAAATTATCAATTTCAGGGACTATCAAGTCTAAACTATTTTTTTTTTCTTGGACTATTAATTCGGTAATAAATTATTTATTAACCCATTTTTCTCTTTTTATTTCATTTCCAAAGTCTGTTCCATATATCGATATTCATCCCAATGCTAAATCCAAAGGTGGACCAACAGGAAGAACCGTCACTATGGTACGTTTACGTTATCCCGAAAAATCCATTGATGACTTATTTGAAAATATGGAAAATGATGATAAAAATAATGAAAATGGTAAGAACTAAATTGTTTTAAAAAAAATGTATACCTTGATCCGAAACGACCATCACTTCAGTCCATTGTATAAGGCTGCTACCAAACGTACCAAGGCATAGGAAGGGACAGAAATACAATACTGGACAATAAAATATAAATAGTTAGACCTTAAATAAAGCTCCTTTAGAACTGATATACGTCTTCTATAGATTTCCTTATTCATCTTAAAACATCTTATCCTTGTAGATGAAGATTTTCACAATGAAAAACATTCTTACGTTGATATGCCTTTGCGTGAAGAATTTTATCAATGTGTGGCAAGATATGGAGCTCGTGGCTGCAGTCAAACTGAAATCTATCGGCATATGGCTATACATCATTTGACCTTAAGGCAAATGGTCAAACAAATGGTTTCCGATGGCCTTGTAAAGTCATATTGTCTCGATGTGGGTCGTCAGAGGGTTAATATGTAAGTTCCGAAAAATATTCCAATAGTTTTAAATTCTAATTCAATTATTTTAAACTCTCACCTCCCCCAGGTTTGTGGCCGTTGAACATTCCGATTCGGTAACGAAAAAAGTCAAAGACTCTATGGATGTGCTGCAAAATTTACAGTGTGACGAGGAACCCAATATCCCACATGATGACGTACAATTCACCGATATACCACAAATAGCGGCCCGAATAAAACCCTATGAATATAAGACGACAACAAATACAGCACGTGAAAATCATAGTCAACGTTTGGTATCACGCAAGGCATTCGCCGTTAAAATGGTAAATGAGAAGTGTATACTACCCGTTCTCGAGCTACGAAAACTTCTGCAGATGCACGAAAAAGAAATGGGCCTTAAAGATGAAATATGCCAAAAATCTATACGCCGAATGTTACACAATATGAGTGAATCGAATATTGTTCGGGTATATGAAATAGTATTGCAATGTGAAGAGCATATACGTATACATCGTTATGTTACTCATCCGAAAATCGATATAGATCATCAAGTTATCCGCCATGAAATATTGAAACTGAAAAATAGTTTCTATTTAATTCTCGAGGAGAGACGTTTGCGTACATTGGCAGCATTACGGCTGCAAAATAAAAAGGTCAAATCAAATCCCAAGAAATGCAAAACTAGTGAGACGAAATTAACGAAAAATGTTTTTGTACCCCTCAAAGTTCACAAACCACCGAAATTTCTCATCTCACGATATTTACATGAATTTCTATTTTACATAGTTGTTGAGCTCAACGAACAGCAGAAACCATTTGAAATTAATAAAGAACTAATGGAACATTGGCAAATAACGGAACCATCGTTACGCATACCCGAATATATGGAACAATTGAAAACCGAGGGTATCAACGTGAAACCATTTACCAAGGATATAAGCTGGCGTACATTTATACAACCACTACCACGCTACTCTGATAAACCTGCTGGTTGGGTTTATTTTGTTGATGCTGTTGATCGTATGCCCTTATCAATATTTAATAAAATTTTCCACATTGACAAAGGGGCCGATGATCGTTTAACGGCTTTCCTAAATCACCCGGTTAAGCAGCATTATCTTATGCGTCAACTACCATCCGATTTACAATATAAAATTGCTCGTGTCCAATTGCAGAGGGTGTATGTTTCGGTACTTAAGCTATTGAATCATATGGGATTGATACAGGTATGTGAATAAGAAATTTAATATGGATCTATTTATCATTTTATTCTTATTGTCAATTCGATTCAAAATCTTTATCGATTATTAATCTTTATAGAGCGTGAAACTCTTTTTACAAACAAGGCAGCTCGATACGACTGTCTATGCCGAAATCCAGGTAAAATTCCATTTGATATTTCGACATAGATCTCTACGGAGAAAGATCACTCCAAGAGCTGCCTCATCTGTTTGCGTAAGTACCCATGCTTCAGATCCATATAACAGCACGGGTAGTATCAGCGTCTTGTAAGGTGTGTGTATGGTCTGGTGGTAGATGGCCTTGTTTCTAAACTGCTTACTTAGACCATAGTAGCATCTGTTGCCAACACTATCATTCTACGAATTTGAAAACTGATGTCATTAGTTTTATTTATGGCGCTACCAAGGTCTATAACATCTTTTAATAACTTCGAGGCTGTTATTTCTCAAGTTTAGCAGGGGTCCCAAGTCTACTGGATTGCTATTCTGACCTTATCTTGGCTAGGTGGTATGCAATCTATACCGTCATTTTTTTTTTTGGTTTGGTTCTGGGGTATTTTCACCGCCACTATTTGATACCAAAATGTTCCTTCCAGATTCTCAATACGCTGTCTGTATCAGTCTCCAGATTTCCATCTTCATCTCTACAAGATCACGTGCCTACACCAAAGCCTTCGGTTTGGTGTTTTATTCGTTGGTAAATATTTCGGACTTCATTCTGACTCGTGTACATCTCGATTTGTTCACGCTCACATTTTTCTTGTTCTTTCTTCTTTTTCTGAAAATACGCTTGTCCTCTCTTTCCTTTTCTCCCAATAATTCTCCATCGCATTGCGTGTTGCTACTCTCTGAAGTTTTGCCCTACTCCACTCACGACACTCCGGAATGTTCCATGGATTTCTTAATTGTGATTTTTGGTACCCAAGTGTTGCTTTAGCTGCAATTTGTAAGGAGTGGGCACTTCCTTGCCATTGTACTTCTATATTATTATCGGGACAAGGAGTGCTTTGGACAAGCAGGTGGGAGGAGTATGCTTCTGCTATCTGTTGTGTTTGCAGCTTTTCGACATCGAGTTTTGGTGTTGTGTTAGATCGCATCTCTGTTGCTACATTCAGACAAGTGCGATCCTTGGCTGCTACAAGGTAGTGGCCCGAATCGATATTCGCTCCTCGGATCGATCGAACGTTTAAAACGCTGGATGAATGTCTACCGTCTATCTCAACATAATCGATTTGATTTCTCGTTGTTTGATCGGTAGAAATCCAAATGGCCTTGTGTATTCGACTGTTTTTGCTGCGGCGAAGTCAATCAACCTCATGCCGTTCTCGCATGTTTCTCCATGGAGGGTGTTCTGACGGTGGGGCCAAAGATATTTTCCTCTCCGATTTTGCCTTAAAATCTTCTAGTAGAATTTTAATGTCATGAGCAGGGCAGTATTTGGTCTGCTCTTCTTTGTCTTCCGTCGGAGCATGGGCACAAATAAGACTGGTGTAGAAAAACTTCGCTTGTATACGGATTATGACAATTCGTTGATCGACTGGAGTGAATCTGGAGACGATGTCTTTGTTAACCATAAATCCGTGTTTTTGCGCTAGACTAAGAACTTTCCGAACTGCCCTCGTATAATACAGTTCGTAATCATCTGATTTACATACGTCAGTCCATTTCATCGGTTTTCCTGTAAGGCAATAATATCAGCTTTGTATTTCTTGAGTACATCCGCCAAAGCGAAAACGCCGCCTGTTATGTACAATGTGCGTGCAGAAATAATTTCCTTCAAAAATTATATTTATACGATATCCCCGATGTTTTTACTCCCTAAATAGGAGATTTTACAATGTTCCCTTTTCCGGAACTTAACACATTTTCTTATTTCTTCAAATTTTTCTTATCCTCCTAGGTTGGTGAACGACTCAATGCCAAAGATCCCTTGGTTATGTGGATATTTCTGAATAGAAAAGCTCGTGTATTGGATACGACAAATACAGAGCCGTCATACAATCGCATCAATGCCGATCGAGAATATACACCCATAACATTTGATCTGCGTAGCTTCGATGATATCCACCATTATTGGACAACATTGCAGCGAATTTGTGTCTATACCAAACTTGGTTTTCGCAGTAGAAATCCCGGCAAATCGGAACGCATTAAAGAACTTAGCTTTCTAAATCCCGTTGATTATGATGAGGCACCGCAGCATGATGTTGGCTATCAGCCTGGTGATGGATTGGGTGCTGCCGGTTTATCTACACAATTATTTGCCCACACCTTCCGCAATTGGTCATGGTCGGTGCAGAGTAATAAGAAAATAAATGTTCGCAATTTGCGTACAGGACGTACCGCTGGAACGGGTATTGTCCGAAGTTCGACGAAAATTTTGCGCGTTAAGAGTAATAAAGTGAGGCAACAAATTGCCACAATAAAGCGAGCGAAGGCACAAAGTTCGACCTCCAGCTCGACAGGAAAGAATGAGAAAAATTTAAAGAAAACTGCACCAAGAGATGCCATAGATCGGGATGCATTGAAAAATATGCGTACTCTAAGGGTATCGTGGAGCAAGGCAGAGGATGAGGTACTGATGATAGCTAAAACAGCTGCGGTGTATGTTTCAGCTCCCATTCCCTCATTGGGTTTACTGGCAATGGGAAAAGTTTGTCGTGATATAATACGTCACAGTTTAGGTATCTACAATAAGACCACACAGGCTTGCTGTAGGAGAATGCAGGTGAGTTTTGAAATAGATTTAACATTCAATTTATATATATGAAATATTCCTATTCCTTCCAGTTTATCATAAGACAAAAGCGCCACATTCCCCAAGTCCCCTCATGGTTACACATTCTGCAAACCGACGAAGTTATACAAAAGAAATATGGCGAAATGTTTTTACAAAAATTGAAGAAAACCTATCCAGTGCGTAGTGAATTTATTGACGCGTTGCTGATACACTTCACTCTGATTATGTGTTATCTATATAAACTGGTTAATAACACGAATGACCCAGCAGGCAAGTCACGATTTTTCCTACCCGATACCATACAAGAATTCCACAAACGTTATCTTGAGCGAATGCCAGCTCAGACAGATGAAGATGTCATACTCTATAGAAATCCCGATGATATCGACGATCTGCAAGTTATGATTGTTATGAATGTATTGCATTCTTCGTTGTGTGCCTATCGCGATAAAACCCTATATAATCTGCAAGCTTTTGAAATCTATAAGAACTTTTCGGAAGAAATATTGAAAACCGCATTTTGTAAGGCACGCACGGAGTCTTTGGCTGTGGCCATAAAACGTCAAAATATTAGTATGTTCTCGAACCCCATTGGTGGTCCGGCATATGTTCTATCCTCAAAATATCGTTTGAAATTGTTATTTTTGCGTATACCCTATGGGGTTTATGATGCCACCTATGAATATTATGAAAAGGCTTTGGAATGTTTCTTCAGGACGTCACCGGTTAGTAGCGGAAGTTCAAAGGATCATTTGGAATTGAAATCGCCGACGTTGGGTCAATTCTTTGTAATCGGAGAAGGTTTATCACGACAATTATGGTCTATTGAAATTAAATTGCCTGTGAATATATTAACCGTCGATGCCGAACAAAATCAAACGGTAAATCCAGCAGATCGTATTTTAGATCACTATCAGAGCATATTTGATAATGCGCCACAGCAGGAATACACCAAGGCCATGGAAACGGAAATTCCAGGAAAGCAAGTAAGTGGAAATTTGATGAGATATTTAATATTTTTTAAAAATATTTTTTTTTTGAAGGCCTACCATAGCCGTGGATTTTTTTTAAATATTTTTTAAATTTCTGGATTTTTTAAAAATATTTTTTTGAAGATCTACCATTTTTTTATTTTTTAACATTTTTTCAATAATTTTTTTGCTCACCTCACCTTCTCTGTATTTAGATACTAATTACACTATTTCTTACGTTTCAGATCCGCGTTAAATTCCATCCGGCCAATTTAAGTTATAAAATCAACTATACACCCTTCGATTTGATTTCAAAACTTCCCTCGAGATATTTACATTTCTTTTGTGCCTTAGACTATATGGATCAAGAGATTGAAATTAATTTCAGTAAATTACAACGCGAAGATGAGGATGGTCAAATAGTCACAGAGTGCCCTTTTAAATGCATCTTTAAATCAGCAGATTATCTTGCCGAAATTAATCGTATTGTACGTGAAAAGAAATCAGTATTGAATTCCCTCACCGAAATGGCACCACAAAAATTATTAAATTTAGCCACAAGTGGCCTTTCGATGAAAGTGTATACATCGAATTTATTAACCTTAATACGAATGCTCGAATCATTTTGGTATGAAAAGGAGTTGCAGTATGAACGTAAAGATTTGGGCAAACAAGTTAGTGTTTTGAAATCGACCAATACAATCGATTGGAGTGAGCTGTGTAATGAAATTTTACAATTTAACGTGAATTTGGACGATGATTACGATAAGACAGATGAATATGAACCGACGCTGAATAAGGATGAACGGGTGATTCGAGCTCAAGATGTATTTGTGGTCAATTTACCGACAATACAAATAAAGGCCAACAAGGCAATAACCGAAAGCTTGGATACAATTGTTTATAATGGTGACTTGATGGTGCCAAAGAAAATGATTTTCACCGAACAACAGAGGGAGGCGATATTGAAGAAAATTTTAGAGTAAGTATAGGTTGGATTTTTGGAAATTATTTTCTATTCATATATATTTTTGTTTTACAGCGAGGCCTATTTTAAATACAATGACAAGACTCTTGAAAGCCTTAAAGCTAGAATGATTGAATGCAATTTTTCGGAAATGGAACAAAAACATTTGGAAGAAATTCATAACTATATTGAAAAACACAAGCTGGGTGTATCCATACTGGATTTACAGGTAAAATGTGTGACATACACCTTCTATAAATGCACAGAAATTTAATTTTAACTCGAAATTTCAATAAAAATCCTATTTTTTTTAAGTTATAAAGATCGGTACTACACAAGTCATGACTTTAGTGCATATATTCAATTTTGTCATTGAATATAAATTTTATTAAAATACATATGTTTTCATTTTTTTCCCCAAATTACAGAAAGAATTCCCTTACGAACAATTTCTGCTAAAGGCTCTCAATTTCTTAACCTCCGAGTTTTTGATAAAACGTGTGGGTGTTGCAAATTTTATGTATGTTCACAAAAACTATGTACGATCATGGGTGGTACATACATTCAATTTGAAGCGCTTGGATAGAGAAAATTTGGGTACTTCAACGGCGGCTCTTAAGAGAACATATGAACAAATGAATGCGGGAGACCAGGAAGATGGTGATACAATACAAGAATCTGCTAAAAGAAAAGCTATAGATAATAACACAGATGAAGACACTAATGGAAGTAATGAAATCCAAAATGAAGAAACGAAGACCAGTAAACGAATTTCCAAGCCCGTCAATCGTTATAATCCAACAAAAGTCGAATCAAATATGAGTATAAATAACACTAAAGAAAGGTAAGTGGAAATAAGTCTTATTAAAAGGATTTTTGTTTGATTTCGAAACGGTTTAGGATTTTTTTGATACAAATACGACAATTATTTTTAAAAAAGTAGAATTTTTTCCGTTGCATATATAATTTACCGTTCTCAGGTTTGAAAAAATTAGACATCAAATATCTTGGCAATCCAATATGTTCCATAAGCCAAGCTTAACAAAGATTTCCCGGCGCCTTGGTCCTTTGCGCAGCTCTTCCAATTTGAAAAACCACGTTTCGAAATGTTCTCTTCCACTTGATCTTTCCATCTAATTCGTGCCCTTCCCTTCTGCGTGAACCATTCCGTTTTTATATGCCTTTTGTGCTGGGGTATCCTCATCCATTCTCACAACATGACCCATATATCGCTTCAGATCGATACGTCTGACTATGTGGATGTCCGAGAATAGATGGTACAAATCATAGTTCATTCGACGGCGATATTCACCGTCGACGCAGATAAAAATTGATGCCATTGGTTTTATTTATGGCGGTACCAAGGTATATATAATCTATGACTACCTCGAAACTGTAGTTCTCAAGTTCCAGAGTTGGTCTGACTCTACTGAACGTCTACTGCGCGCTGATACCATCAGATTGGTCTTCTCACCATTTACTGCCAGACCCACTGCGACAGATTCCTTCTCAAATTGTTCATCTAGGTTTCCAGTCTTCAGGCATCCCACACCCAAATAAATCCGTGTGCGACAGGCCTGTTTTATGCAAAAACACCCTGTCTTTACCACTGTCCGTTCAGCTAGTCTTCCGGGAAGATAGTGCCAACTATTCCCATCCACCAGATCAGAAGGCCTGAGCCAATCATCTTCATCCAAACGGCATGCCACGCTTAAGCTTATATTTGATTGCTCTACATCTCACCTCCAGATCAAGCGGCACGGCGAAACAGTGTGACAAACTGGCAAACATGCTAACATGACGACCTGCTGGCACGAAAGAAGCTTCCTCTGCCGTAAGAAAAATGAGGCAGTTTTGTACCATATGTTGCAAGGCAACAAACAACCCTCCATATATGGCACACACAGCACGCCTACTCAAGCCCCAAGCAGCCCACAAAAAAAAACGCTTGATGGTTCCTACGACCGTTGTCAGCTTCTTATTGTACTGATCAAAGTGAACAAGGAAATTCAACCTCTCGGTCAGCGTTATTCCGAGATACTTAACTGTACTCGAATACCGTATGCCATGTTCACCAGCTTGAATGAAGGAGGACGGCTGTGTGACAACCTACCTTTCAGCAGCATCAGCACCGTTTTCTCTGTTGCAAGGCGACTATCTCATTCAATCACGCTAACCCATAAAAGGAAGAAATATGCTTGAAATGTGACCCGCTCAGGCTATCTTGCACATGCCGCCACGCGTCCCCGGTACATCTACCCTAGGTAAAACCGAACTGATACAAGAACGTTCATTCGCTGTAACATTCCCTAAGTCGTGCCATCATAACGGACTCGATATATTCCGGCATGACCTTCCAAATGGCTTTAACCATCCTTCCAGTCATACCATCCATACCTGGCGATTTTCTACTTCTAACCCGGCAGACACTGTTCACAATTACTATACGATCTAGACCAGGAGGTTCCCTCATTTCATCAACAACTAAAGGATATGATGGTGTCTCCAAATCCAGAAAAAAATGTTCCCAAAGGTGGTTGTCGTAGAACTGCTACGCAACCCCTGTAGGCCGTCTCGTCTCTTAGAACCACCACACACGGTATCCTATACCCCCTGGATCACTTCCATTGTCCCCTACAAAATTGCTCGAATTGTCTTCTTTGCTCCTAGGCAGCTTGTCTTTGTACGTTCTAAGATCAGTAAGGAATTTGGATTTACGCTGAAAAAATATTAACAGCAACAATTGAAGCTATCGAAGTTCATGTACCCGTTAATTTAAATGACTTCTTAAACTTTTTTATACACATTGAAATTTCTTTTCGTTTATTTTCAGGGAGGTCATTGTTATGAAACCCGTTCCCTGGATACGTTTAAATGGCTCAATAAATCGTCGAGTTTTAGATCGATGGATGGGTTCCATACTCTGCGAATGTATTGCACGCAATGGCTGTAGTGTTATGGATATATGTATACGATTCTCACATATGTTTCCCACAGATATTATGTTTCTATTGGAGATATTAAGTGATATAGGATGTTTAAACTTGAAACAAATTCAGCAGCAAGAGGTCGATATTTTCTCAACATATGAGAAAATAAAAGAATGTACGTAACACATATTTCAAATACAAATATTTTATAAGAAAAATAAATTGGAAAAATACCTTTTCTTTTGCGATTTCTTTACAGCTCCTGTTCCATTTGTTTTTGATCCCGAGACTACGTATATTTATACGCATGGTGATGCCTGTTTGCGTTATTCATTGTTCATTGGCAAGAAGAAATATTCAGTTGAGTTTATATAGAAATAATTTGCGTATAATTTGAATAGATTGTATTGTTGTATAATAGAATAAAATTTCATGCACTTCATATGGGGTGTTGAAATAAAATCACTTAACACATTTCGTTATTATTATTTTTTTGTTGTTGTTTTTCTTTCTCTGAAAAAATATATATGTATGTATTTCATGTTTTGGGTGTCTGTTTTTATATTCAGTGGAAAATATACAATATTACCTTTATTTGTTCTTCTTAAAAATTAAAAAAATAGCTAGCATTCAAAAATGTGGAATGCTTTTAGTTAAACGTTTTTATGATGGGGGGAGGGATTGTTGTGCCCCCGCTTAACACATATTTTGTAACAAATTCAATATATATGCACCAATATCTTCATCTTGATTAGTCCATGTAATCAACAATGTCTTGTGCTTGGAATCTTTTTCATCTTCTTCGATTTTAATTTCTACAGTCTCCACAACAATTGTACAATTTTCTTGCATTGCCACCGTCCAACCAGTTAGCTTTTCCTGCAGCAATGCCAATAATTTTTCACCTGTTCGTATTTTTGGTCCAGGATCATCCATTTTGACTTTGGACGTGAAACGCATTACATGTCGATTTATACCGATCTCTTTCAAAGCTTCTGTGAGATTTTGTAACATTATTCGGTTATCTTTCATAACCAGAACACCGTGAATCAGACGTCTACGTTTGGGATCGGGAGGTTGAGCATTATAGATACGTGTTTCAGCTTTAAGCAATGACACCGATGCATCTACGGGTATTTTAACAGGGGTTGATATGACGGACGTCTCACCATTAGCCGGCATATATGTTTCAATGTTAAATTCTTCACGAATTTTATTACGCAAAAATGCCATTTTTTCGGCCTCACCATGAACGAGCATTACATTTTTTGGTTCACAATTTTGTATGAGCTGCATTATACCTAAAGTATATGAAAATATATTATTTATATTGACTAACTTTCCCCTGCTTTATACACACCTTTGGCATCAGCATGAGCTGAAAAACTCATATATTCCACCGACATTTTTACATCGACCACTTGACGATTTTCAAACTCCACTTTCTTGGCACCACTTAAAATCTTATTGCCCACTGTACCCTGGACACAATAGCCCGGCATAATAACCATATTATTTTCATTGGGTGCCCATTTCTTAAATATTTGCAACGACAAACCAGCATGTAACATGCCGGGTGTTGCAAACACCACCATTGCTCCGGGATTATCAATATACGTTTTATCGAACGGTTTAATGTGTTTAAAATCAAACATATTGCGATGTACAAATGTTTTCCTGATCTTTTGATTTGTCCATGTAATAAACATTTTATAGTAGGTATTTGCCTTTTCGGTTAAACCCAATGCAAAATATATGGGATATTTCAAATTCATACGTTCCCAATAGGTTTCCAGTAGTATACATAATTCCTGGGCACGACCCAATGCAAAGACGGGTATCAACACCTTACCACCTTTCGATACACATTCGTGGACTTTTTTCAAAAAATCCCGTTCACGACAACGTTTCGAATCTCTTATGGTGGTGGCATATGTACTCTCCGATATCAACAAATCGGGACGACATTTATCAATCCAAGCAGCACCCAAATGCCGATCAGGTGTCATATTATAATCGCCGGTATAAACAACCGATTGAGAACCAACACGTATCCAAAACATTGCCGCTCCCAAGACATGACCAGCATAATATGCCTTTATTTCCAATTCACTGTCGACCATTACACTTTGATGTAAGGTGACAGCTGTCACCTTTTTCATGCAATCCTTAATCATTTGTGTCGTAAAGAAATTCGATTCACCTTTACGTTCAACAGCAACTTTACGCATATCCTCGAGAAGTATAGGAGCTATGGCTTTGGTGGGATGTGTCATATAAATTGGACCAGAATAGCCTACCATTTCCGACATATATGGTAAGGCTCCACAGTGATCTGTAAAAGAAACATGGATAATAGAAGCCTTAATTACGTGCACATTTTTATTGCTGCAGCTAAATTGTCCCATTTAAATAGATGTTGAAAATAATTTTTCAACATATATTTTCCATAGCCTCTACGTAGAGGACTTTATTTATCTTCTGGAGCATGTCCAGCAACATTATAACTTAGTATGGGCCCAATACCATTGGTTTTGGTTGCAGTAACGCTTTTCGAGGGGATGCTAGACTTATTGGAAAGGAGACAATTGCCAGGAGAATCAATCGATGCATTTTTCCGTGATATCAATTTAATGAGGTCGAAATTGGAAACATCAGTTTCTGAATTTGAGATGATCTCATTAGTTAAGTTAAATTTAGGAAATAATCTATCCAGTATAGTTTACTCCAATCTTCCGATTGAGAGATCTGTGAAACAAACCATTGGCTATTTCACTGGCAAGATACGCATGTTCTACTGCGAGGTAGTCGGTTACAAATGGTCGAGAGAACCTGCTTGCAGAATCTCAAAAGCTATCTGGCCTGAATTCTCTCGCCGAAGAACTTTGTCGCTGCTGTCACATAATAAGAGAGAGAGATAGATATATCAAAATCATTGTGGGGATCATAACAGGTCACTGCAAGATTAGATCTCTCATTTCGAAATGGGACTCCGGCGGAGAGGATTACTGTTGTCTATGTGAGTACGAAGAAGGGCTAGAAACAATTGAACATATCTTCTGTAAATGTCCATCGCTGATTGGCATAAGACATAAACAGTTTGGAAGATATATAATCTAGCCTTCTTCTCTAAAATAGACCCCAACCAGATCCTAGGCTTTGTCAAAAATCTGGCATGGCTAAAATAACCATCTTTCCGGGAAGACTAAAATAGAATGTGTGCATCTATCTGTTAATAATAGTCGATGATATCGAACATCACCTTGGTCCATTTACCATAAGTTGACTCACTTCTATATGCCTTTTGACTGGGGAAATCCTCATCCATTCTCACAACATGATCTAGCCAACGTAGTCGCTGCAGCTCGATTCGTCTGCCAATGCAGATGTCGGAGAATAGATGGTATAGCTCATGGTTCATAGAACTTTTGGAGAATTTTTCCCTCAAACACTTCAAGAGATGTCTCATCTGCTTGCGTAAGTACCCATGCCTCAGATCCATATAACAGCACGGGTAGTATCAGCGTCTTGTAAAGTGTGAGTTTGGTCTGGCGAGAGGTGGCATTGTTTCTAAACTGTTTACTTAGACCACAGTAGCATCCATTGGCCAACACTATCCCATTCCGAATTTCCAAACTTATATCATTAGTTGTATTATTGGCAGTACCGAGGTATATTAAATCATTGATTACGTCGAAGCTGTAGATTTCAAGTTCCGAGTCTACTGGACAGCATGATCTTCTCGCCATTTATTGCCAGACTCCTTCTCAATTTGTTCAAAGGTTGCTGTCACCGCTCGCAATGTTCGACCCATTACGTCGATGTCATCGGCGTAGGCGAGTAACATGTGTTGTTTGATGTGCAGACTGTCATTTCTGTTCACCTTTGCCACGCTTATGACCTTTTTCAGCAGGATGTTAAACAGGTCACACGACAAACTGTCACCTTGTCTGAATCCTCGTTCGGTACTGAAGGGCTCCGAGATGTTCTTTCCGACTTTAACTTTATCGTGTGACAGTTAGAGTTATCCTGCACAGCCTATTAATTTTGCAGGAATGTCGAACGCAGATATGTCTTTAAATACCTCTGAATGGATAGGGCTGTCAAATGCGGCTTTATAGTCGACGAATAGGTAGAATTTGTTGGTATGTTTTTCCTGGGTCTTTTTAAGGATTTAGCGCAGAGTGAAGATCTAGTCAATGGTGGATTTGCCAGGCCCAATATTATCAGCACTTTATATGCGATCGGAAGGAGTCTTATTCCTCTATAGTTGGCACATATCGTCTGGTCTACTTTTTTGTACGGGACAAATTATTCTGAGGTTCCAATGCATTCCTCTAACCAAATTGTACTAATGAGCTGATGCATTCTCCTGAATAGCATCTGACCACCGGTCTTGAATAGTTCGAGTGATAGGCCACCGGCAACTGCTGCTTTATTACTCTTCAGCCGATTGATTGATATTCTGACTTCATCTAGGCTAGGTGGTATACACTCTATATCGTCATCTCTTATTGGTTCTGGGTATCTTCTTCACCGCCACTAATTGATACTAGAAGTTTTTCCAAATTCTCCTGTCTGTATCTGTCACCAGATTTTCTTATTCATCTCTACATGAAGTTTGTGCCATAATATAGATCCCAGTACCAAAGTCTTGGAAAATAGGATGGTTACTTGGAACTGTCGGATGGTACAGGCGAATCATTTAATATTTCGCCTACATCGCAGCAGCCCTAACCAGATGTTCTCAATTACTCTTAAAGCCATGGAATTCTTTACAACACTGAAACATGTCCTCACTTTATAAACTGTACTTCACATCGGAATATGTCGTCGGAGCAAAAAAAATGAAGATGGGGAGGGAAATCCCATCGCGTTTTAATAACAAAAACTAAATTCGTATCAAAGGAACTATTCTGTAACAGAGAAGGAGGTCTTAGCAGTAGTTCTGATAATGAAACGATTTCGCCCGAAAGTTTTTGTTCATTCGTTCCTGTATGTGGTCTTTCCATTTCAGTTTCCTATCGGTGATACCTGTCAAATATTAAACTTTATTTTAAATGGCTACCACTTTGTCTTGGAAGATCAAATAAAAAATAAGTTCAAATAAATCTGCACAATTGTAATTGTGCAGTTGCTAAACTGTCTCCTGGGTGGAATTTTTTTTGGGCTTTACATTTTTGCAATCTGTTCTTCATCCGCTTCAGAAAGATTTTTGTAGCGAATTTTATTTTTTAATTTATTTTCCCTTTTTTTAAATAAATTTGTATAAATAAACAATGATTGCATGGGACAAATTAAATATATATCATAAGTCTAGTACAAATTATAATATTTATTATTTTTCATGTTTTTTTATATATATATATATCTCAGGAAATATGTATGAATGATGCACGAACTGGTCCAAAACTTGAATTGTTCCCTCCAATATATAAGAATTTAAAATTTCAATGTATTGTTGTCAGTCTGTATGATATATAATTAACTTGAAATTCTAATAATATAAACATATAATGCATTCATCGCTTCCTCCATGAATGTCTATTAAAGTCGTGTAATCGGTTATCAGTGTTCCCATTGTGTAAACATACATTTCACAAAGATGCTACAGAGCTTGTGTTGTGTGAAACATGATATGAACAAACAGATATTGCTCAATAGGCTTATTCGGGCATACCAAAGATTCATTTTTTTTTTAATTCGAGACAACTGCAAAAATACAACAGGCAAACATTCAAATGCATTTAGGTAAAATTTAAGTTTATTTAGAAAATTAGGACCTTCTTATAACAATAAAAATGTATCCTCTGCACTGCGTCTAATAGACAAACAATAGACATTCTCAATTCGAGGAATTATAATACGCATTTGTTTTCAAGACCAACTTACCCAAATGAAAGTGAGATATTATAACACAATCAATGTGACTGGTTATGGGCCCGTCCGGCACAATGTATGAGAAATCTGGAAAGCGTCTTTCATCATTATAGCCCATATGCATGCCACAGTCCAACATGATGTTTTTGCCACCCATCGACAACAGCAAACAACTACGACCAACATCCTGGCCAGCTCCCAGCGGAGTCACTTTAATATCGGGCATATTTCAAAAACAGAAACAAATGCCGCCGCACATATACGAAAATTGGTTTGCCTATTTTTTTTTTTTGTATTTTTATCAGGAAATGTGTTGAGAGTTCTAAAGTGTAAAATAAACAAAATTAAACAAGCTTGACAGACAGCTGATTATGTTGTGTGTGTGCTTGACAGCCGGCCCTGTAACAGGTTTTGCAGTGAACAGCTGATTGGTTGGTTACTGAATGCAAAAACTAATTGGATTATTTTAAAGGCGGGTGGACACATGTCGAATTGATTATTTGATATGAAGTTTACATAGAGGTATAAATATTTTGTATTTAACATATACACTTAATAAAGGGTTCGATGAGGAATGTTTTTCGTGTATTTCACTAAATTTATGGCCAATTTATATTGTGTTCCCTTATTTTTTTAAATGAAAAAATGTCAGCATTGTCCTCAGACAATGTTCAAAGTTTGAATGAAATTTTATATTCCGTGATCAACATTTGACTCTATATGGAGGAGGTATCAGAAGGAGTGGACCGATAAATCCCATCAGCATAACATATACAGGTATGATTAAATATTAAATATTAGATTTTGAAAAGTTTGGTTTGAGTCGGATGCTCTTTTCGTATATTATAAAGTACATTTCATCTCAATTTTGACTAGTTTTGGTGGGATTGGACCGATGGGTCCCATCTTCGAGCTTGATTTTAGTTTGATATATTACGATGTGCATATTTGGCATCAAATCGAAAATCCCATACCATTGTTATTGGATTAACAAAATTTCAAAATGTTGGGTGAGGTAGACCGATGGATTCCATCTTTAGATTCGATCTAGGCTAGGTACAAATATTACGATGTGTAGGTACTCTTCCTCGTCTTTCAAGGGTGAGTCGTTCCCAACATTGATTCGGGGCTCTCCGGCTAAGGCGGAAGGATATTTTCGAGAATTTCAAAAGAATTCAATGCATAGGTCATCAACATTTGTGGGAATTTCTTGAATTCAGTACTTGTAGTTTTCGAGACTGAGGGTGGCAAGGTAGCCACATCAACATTAGTCGAAAAATCGAATACATTGCTTTTATTATTTTTAGAAGAAGGGGATTCATAGACGAACGATTTTGTGAGGATTTGAGGTCGGACATGGCATAGCCTCTTACCATGCCTGAAATATCAACAAGGCTCCATTCTATACAACAGTTCTGACTGCAAACCGCAAACATTGATTGGCACGAGGTATCCCTTTTTGGAGAAGGTACCAAAAGGAATAGACCAATTCGTCCCATCTTCTGACATTCCCTAGGATTGGTAATGGTGTTTCTACACGATATGTATTTTACATATGTGCTGTCACTTTTTTACATATGGAAATCGAACTCGTCATGTGAAACATACGGAAATTTCAATGTGTCAAAACGATATGCAATTACATATATTTTTTTAGGACGCGCTCTATTTTCGTATGTGAAACATAAGGAAATCAGCTGTTTGAATGAAACACATTGTTGGAAGAAAATATTTCAATTGCAATTCAAAGAAAAGGATGAAAAGGCAACAATTACAAATTATTATTTCGTTTGTAGGTGTTTAATAAAAAAATGATGTTGATTTAAGAAAAAATAAAAGTGTTTTTTTGTTTATAGATTATGTCATATGTAAAATACATATGCCGATTTGAACACAAAAATAAATGTTTTGTGTACACTGCTAATTTTGACACACATAAGGAATTACATATGGATGAAATAAGTGACAGCACATATGTAAAATACATATCGTGTAAAAACACCATAAAGATACCAGAAGGAGTGAACCGATATCCTATATATTCGCACATAAGCTAAGTTTGGAAGAAATATTAAGATGTTCAAAGTTTAGATTAAATCGCTTGCTCACTTCGAGAGTTATCGTCGTATCGAAACATGGGGTCTTAAACCAATATTTCGATGGATCTGCTTGAATTGAGTTTAAAAAGCCCATTTAACATTTCAAACAAAAACAAATTGAATTCGGCCATTCTGATTGAAAAAATCAATATATGTAAACATAGTATTATTGTATAAGTGCTTTCAATCGGTGCTATCGAAATATATGTTATCGAGAGAACATGTGTGTGTGTGAGAGTGTTTTGTAAACAAACAGAGAGCGAGCATAGACCGAACATATGTTATGTTATCTCTGTTTACAACATAAAAAATCTAAATTTCGTAAACAACCAATCAACCAGGAATAAAGAACGAACGGAAGGAATGCTGGACGAAACCGTTTCCTTGCGTATTTGCCAGGATGGTCATGCAAATGCATTGGCATTGAACAAGGATTGCAATCAAGTGGCTGTTGCTGGACGAAGTTGTAAGTTGGGCAAATTAAATATGAAGAATTGAACTCGATACAAAAGTGACTTCAAAAGCCACCATATTGAAGGTCCGATCAGGGAGAGTTTTGAATTCTATACCGCAAATTAGTTCTAATCGCCATGATGACAGCGATATACTTTTTTTCTTGGACCTCCAAAGTTCTGCTGGAAGCCTTGTATTTTCCTATGATTTTTAAAATTCAATTTTGAATCAATTCATTTACTTATCCAAACACATCCTTCTTTTCATTCCAGTACTCAAGCTATTTGCCATTGACAGTGACGATGGCGGTTTCACGGAAGTTTGTAATATGCGTAGCGGTAAAAATCCAAATTTAAGTTATTCCTCCAATGATGTAGCCTGGAGTTCACTGGATAATAATATACTAGCCACAGCTGCGACAAATGGTGTTGTATCCGTATGGGATCTATCAAAATTTGGTAGACAAAAACAGTTATTGGTCTACAATGATCATCAACGTACAGCGCACACGGTGACATTTCACAGTAGTGAAATGAATCTTCTGATATCGGGTTCACAGGATGGTACCATAAAATGTTTTGATACACGTTGCGACAAGGCTGTCAATACATTTTACAGTAATTCTGAATCGGTGCGAGATGTTAAATTTAGTCCACACAGTCCGCATACATTTTCGGCAGTCTCGGAAAATGGTACAGTTCAGTTGTGGGATTTAAGGAGGTATATTGTATTTAAAAAAGTACGAAAAGAGCTTTTAATGATCTGTATGTTATTTTTTGTTTTGCAGAGCCGAAAAGTGTATATTACAGTTTACAGCCCACAGTGATCCCATTTACACCTGCGACTGGCATCCGACAAATAATTGGCTGGCCACCGGTAGTAGAGATAAACAAATCAAAATTTGGAATATGGATGGTAAAGCTTCCTTGGATCATACAATACACACAATTGCTGTTGTCGGGCGGGTCAAATGGAGGCCAGAAAAAACGTAAGTGCACTACGATTTTCAGAAGATAATTTTATTATTTTTTCTTTTCTTTTTAGTTACCACATTGCCAGCTGTGCTTTAGTGGTTGACTACAGCATTCACATTTGGGATATACGCCGGCCCTTTATACCCTTTGCCTCATTTAATGATCATACAAACGTGACGACGGGTATTGTTTGGAAGGGTTCGGATACAAATTGTTTAATTTCAACAAGTAAAGATTCAACAATATTTAAACATGCTTTCAAAGATGCTTCCCGTCCTGCTTTGAAAGCCAATGCTCAGGGAGCAAGTTTGGGACGAAAGGGAGATATATCATTTGCAAATAAATTAAAATATTATTTACCAGTAACGGCTGCACAAGTTGTTAAATCGAATAGCAATAATAACAATAATACACCAATGTAAGTTTATTTTTGAAAAATTTTATTTTTATTTTTTATGATTGAAATATTTATTTTTATAGACAACGACAAAGATCCATAACTGGAGCTGAACAATTTCATATTGGCAAATCGGATATGTGTAGATTTCTATTGAATTCATCGGTAAGTTTAAAATTTATATATTAGCCATTTCAAAGTATTAATTCCACAAATCCAAATCCTAGCCTTGCGTGGTTCCCCCAAAAAGTTTTTTTTTTTAAATCGAAGCCATTTGTAGGTCCTTGAATTTTTTTTATATCCAAGCCTCTGTGGAGCTTTAAAAAATATTTTTAAAAAATCCACAAAAATATATATTTTTTTTAAATCCACGCCTTGTTAATTATTTAAAATATTAAAATATTTTTTCCCCACAACAGTATACCGGCTATGTTGATCCTGAACTATCCATACAATTAAAAGAACACGAATGCTTTATTGGCTGTGCCAAGGAGCTAATGTTGACGGGAAAGAAATTGGCGGATATTTGCAAACACAACGCCAGCGTTTGTCGTAAATATGGAAAACATAATGCCACAACGCTGTGGTATTTTGTTGAAATTGCCTATGGGTCGAATGAGATGAATAAATTAAAATATGAACATCGTAATTCATTTTCGACACAAAAAAATTCCCAAACATCACGACGACCGACACAAGTTGTTAATACCGACGTGCTAAAATGGGATCATAATGAAAATAATAATGTTAATGGTTCCGATAATGACACCGAACTTAAGCTGCTACAAGATGATGATCTAATGATGATGGATCATAATGGTCCAGGTGGTGGTAAACAATTTTATCCACCGTATGGTTCTGTAATACTATCCGAAACACAGATGTTAACCGAAATCACTTTTGATAATTTTGATCATTTGCGTAATGGGTTTATCTATGTTGGACCACCGGATATTTCTAAGGCATTGGCGTTGCCTGAAACAACGTTACATTGTGATGTGCAGGCAGCAAGGCCGCAGTTAGATATCAATGCAGAGGATCGTGATAAATCACCGGTATGTTCGACTTCTCAACATATAAAATAGTTATGAGACTTAATTGAGTTTATAATTTTTTTTTAGCCCCCCAACATGCCAGTGGAGTTAAAAGTTACAAATGTCCCACCTGTACCCTTGTGGGAGCCTCATCAATTTATTGCCGATGCATTGCTATTGCAAAATGATGTTGGTGATGTCCAGACGGCTCTGTCAGTTTTAATTGCCATGGGTGAAAATCGCAAATATCTGCCAATACATGAAGCTTTAATAGTAAGTATTTTTATACCCTCCAACGGAGACCCCATAAAGTATATATTTTTATTATTATGCGATGGGAAGGAGACTAATTCCTCTCTGGTTGGCACACGTCTCCTTTTTGTGCAGGGGACACAGGATGCTGAGGTTGGAATCTTTGGTCATGCATTCCTCTAGCCAAATTATACTAATCAGCTGTTGCATGCTCCTTACACCAGTCTTGAATAGTTCGGCTGGTAACTCATCGGCACCTGCTGTTTTATTATTCTTCAACCGATTGATTGCTATTCTGACCTAGGTGGTATACACTCTATATCGTCATCTCTTATTGGTTCTGGGGTATCTTCTTCACCGTCACTATTTGATACCAGAAGCTTCTGTATCTGTCACCAGGTTTCCTTCTTCATATCTACATGAAGATGTGTCTGCACAAAAGCCTTCGCTTTGGTGTTTTACTCGTTGGTAAAATTTCCGTACTTTTTTCTGACTCCTGTACATCTCGATTTGCTCACGCTCACGTTTTTCTTGTTCTTTCTTCTTTTTTCTGAAAATACGTTTCTCCTCTCTCTCTTTTTCTCCCAATAATTCTCCATCGCACTACGTGTTGCTACTGCCTGCAGGGTTGCCCTATCCAATGGCAAAATGTCTTCCGATTTTTGCATTCAAATCCTATAAGGGAATAATATCGGCTTTGTACTTCCCGAGTACATCCGCCAAGGCGAAAACTGCGCCTGTTCTGTACAACGTTCGCACATTCCAAGTGCAGATTCGCAGATCGTGGTCCTTTATACGTTTTCGGGGGTCGTCAACATTAGGGAGGTTTGACTTTCTTTTTCTTTGCTTTTTCATAGTAAGAGGGGTTTTCCCAGTGTGGGCAACCCGACGCCTCAACCCATTTTTTCTAGTTCTTATGGGTGAACTCGCGGCACATATCAGCTCAATATTTCAACGGGTAATGAAAATAGCTACCCCAGGTGACACCGCGGGGAGGTCAGGGTCCACAATTGGGATGAAAGAGGGACTTCGCTATGTTAAAGCCAATCAGAGCTGTTGCTTGGTATCTATCATCCCCCACGCCCCATGCTGGTATTTTAAATGTCTAGCCCATAGTGGAGGTATAAGAAGTTCGGCGCCTTCGTGTTTACTTGTTCACTTTATTTGCATAATTTGGAACCTAACCCATAAAGACTTCCCCAACTACTCCGAAAATCTAAAATATTACAAACCATTCACTTAACAAAATATTCCTTTTTCTTTTCCCGCTTGTTTAATAGGAACATTGGTTTCAAACCTACATCGATCAGTTGCATCGCTATCAAATGTGGAATGAAGCGTGCCGCGTGATAAATCTCTCTTGGCTTCGATCGGTGCGGGAACTTAATCAGAAATCCACTACGGTACATACAAATTGTGGTGACTGTGGTAGACCGCTGGGCGGTAGCGTCGGTTGGTATTGTCAAAAATGTAAATCAATGCGTTTGGCCAAATGTTCGATTTGTGGTCTTATTGTACGGGGCCTATATGCCTGGTGTCAGGGCTGTTCTCACGGTGGACATTTACAACACTTAATGGCATATTTTACCAACAATTCAAATTGTCCCAAATGTGGTCATCTGTGTGAATATAATTAAAAAAACAACTGAGACAATATTAAGGTTTGGTATCATCAAGAAATTTATGAAAGTTAGGCGTGGCAAAAAAGAAACAAATTTTTGGTTGTTACTTATGTTTTTTTTTTCATTATATGTATAATTTTCAGTAAACACATTTATTAAGAGAACAATCCAGAAATAAATTTACAAATCAAATGATTACATACATATGTACTAATTATTAGATATATTCCTTTTGTATATAAAATTTTTTCAATTGATAAATGTACTTTTAAAAGGTAATATACAGACTACCTTCAAAAGTGACGGCATTAAAAGATGTTGAAGAAGAAGAAAAAGTAAAAAATACAAATAAAAAACATTAAAATATATATAAAAATTTTAAAGAGATTTGGAAAAAAGGTGTGCGTTTAAATATAAGTACAAAAGCACTTTTAGGAGATTGCTTGGCTAGTGTATCTCTAACTACAAAACCAAGCCAACTACTTGGTGCCAGAACTGCCCTCAAAGCCGAAAATATATTGGAAAATATATTTTCTCTCGCTCAACACAGCTTTGAGAAATCGTAACTTTAATGTTTTTGTTTCTTTTTTTATTACACAAAAAAGGGACAAGTTTTCTTTTTGCAAAATAAAAAAATTCTAGTATCATGTGTCCCTTGCAAAAAATAAAGAAACAAAAAATTTAAAGTTTTGATTTAGTGGCAGTGCTGGCGGCTAATTGTCAAGAGTTAATTTCAAGGCTCACTGTTTGGCAAGCATCAACACCATTAGGAGCAGAGGAGCCGGCTGCGGCGGAAACACCCTCAACATTAACAGATGTTGGTGTATTGGCCAATGGCGTGGCCCGATTGAATGCCGTTAAATTATTTTTAACCGCCGGAGATTCATCATAACGTATTGTCATTGAATTGGAATTACCGGGTATGAGTACATAACCCAATGATTCGTAGAATTTGATCAATTTATCCTTGCAATCCAATGACATTTTGTAACAACCCAAATATTGAGCCAGCAATGAAACGGTGACAACAATTCTAAAAAAAAAGAAATTCATAAAAAGGAGATGTTTAAAAAACAATAGAAAAAGTGAATGCCTTACAGTTTTCCCAACTGTTTGCCACGATAGGTGTCATTGACAACCACATCCTCCAAACGGCCACGCTGTTTAATTAAATAAATAAAAATTGTATTGAGTGAGGGAATTTTTTCCGGTGTAAATTTCTACTTACAATTGCACAGTTGTGTATAAATTTACGTTCAATAACCAGAGAAGCAGCACCAATGATTTCATTTTTACGTGTATCCTCAATGACAGTGACAAAGTAATCTCCACTGGCTTTCATTTGAGAAAAACGAGCTGGAAAAAAATAAAAAAAATGGTTTAAATTTTTTTTTAGAATCAGATCCAAACGTTGACGAACCGGCAATTCTTTTGGCAAACGAGCAGGTCAGGACTGATGAAAATCAGTCTCTGACTGAAAGGACTGTAGTTCGTGGAGGGGACGACAGACGGGACTCTAAATGCTATCCGCGATAGAAAAGTAAGGAAATCTTCGATCAGTTAGACAGACTCATACCAGAAGAACAATGTGAGGATACGCTTCCGGAGGAACTGCTACTGAATCTCAACCTAACTGATGAGCTGGACACCAGGGTGATGCCAGCCAAGTCTACAACAGGTCCTGTGTCGACACCTGCCGGCAATAAACTTCAGAGGCAATCTGCGACGAAGGCGATGACCGACGATGGGTAATCTGTAGAGACCCCAGCAACGGACAGCGGCTCAAATGTTGGGAAGGCCCGAGAAGTAGCTGATGCGAAGCATTACAATCGTGCTGTTTCGTATCTCCGCAAATTCCGAGCGAGACGCGAATTTGATTTAGGAGAGAGAGGTTCACCTCATCAAGGGCAAAATGAGATTCGTAAGGAAGTTCGAAAAAATCTATCCGCACGCTCTCCATCGTGAACTTCAGATGGACAGGTTCTCCCTCACGAATCTTACACACTGTCTCTGACAAAGCTGCTAAGCCGACTTCTGATCTGAAGCCTAGCTCGAAGACTAACCCTAGTCAAACGGCAAAGGAAAAGTATAACTTAGATGGAAAGATCAAGTGGAACACAACATTGCCGAACATAGTCTTTCAAATTGGAAGAACTGCGCAAAAGACCGTCGCGCCTGAAAATCTTAATTATGTATTTGAAACTTTATGTTTATATTGTTTTTTTTTTTATGCGAACCAGTCTCATTATTTTCAGTATTCATATTTCTAATGCAATATTGAAATATATTTAAATGCTATGCCTTGCCGGCTATACTTACTTAAAAATTGTGTCCTTGAAACTGGACCGACATGAGTCAATTGTGACAATAATTGCAGGAAGCCACGATCATAATCACCATCCTTCAAGGGTCTGACCTTGAGCCATGTTTCACCAGGGCAAGCTGCTGAAATAAATGGATTGAATTTGGCTGGACTTTGATGGAAATCCAATTTTAATAAAATATCCGGATCATAGAGGTATGTCTCCGTCTAAAAAAACCACAACAAAAATAAAATTAATAGTTGTTGATATTAAAAAGATAACAAAATAATTTCAAGTACTTTTTTTGTGAAATTACCTGTAAAACGCCAACCATTTTATTAACAATTTGATTTTATAGATTTCTTTTATACGCAATTGCAATCTATAATCAAAACCGAACAAAAAATTGGAAGATGCCAACGTAACCACAAACGAAACTCGTCTAATTCTACAAAAAGTCAGACTCAAATCAACAACCTATCATCCGAAAAAAAACTACTATGGCCACAACATAATAAACCGATACCGGTTTCAAAAATTTTAAATTCCTTTTCTTTTACTTTTTTGTTGTTATATGGGTGTATAACATTTACTAGGCAGTTAGTCTGTCAGCCAATCTGAATGACAGAGATCGGGGCAACAACTACATAATGCAGAACAACAACATCAATTCTTTCCTTTATCATTATTAAAGTCAGGTTTCTTGCCGTTATACACCACTTGCACTCTCAATCACCATCGCCACCGTCATCATCATCACTACCACCCATACCAAATGTGTAAATGCTGTTGCTGCTGCTGCCCGCTTGCTCTGGGGTCTTCAGGTAAATCACGAAACAGAGAAAGAAGGGCAAAACACACAGAATAATAATCTTAAATGAAAAGTGAAGGCTAAATTAAGAGTAAAAAACCTGTCCCAAAAACAACCAAGTAAATGACAACCGAACTAGAAATGTATGAAGGTTTTTTGTTGTTGTTGCAGTTGTTTTGCTGCAGTATTGAGCCGGTAAATATGAACTAGAAAAGATACTACTATTCAAAGAAATAAAGGAAGGTGGTGGCATACAAAATGTAAATGTTAATTTTTGTTTTTGGAATTCTAGTTCTGATTTCAATCAATACTAGTAGTAAAACTTATTGTTGTACATAAAATTTAAATAAATTTTAAGACCGGTTAATATTCTACATAGTTTAACGAACTTGAATTGTTGTGGTGTGTTTATATAGGAAATATAATATGTTTCGCTGTCTATATAGCATATGATAGAATATGCATTAAACAGAATTATTAACTTCAAATGAAAAATGGTTATGAATGAAGGAACAATTGGCCCTTAAATGGATGCTGATCACACATTTTGAAGTATTTCTATGATTTGGTTTTTATAGAATTTAAAATTGACCGATATTATTCTAATTCAAAATGAAGTCAGGGCTTAAATCTAGATTAAGGCCAGATCACGGATCGATTTGTGATTCTTACTATGAGGGCGGTTCGGAAACTTCTTAGCCTATCAATGAAAAAGAATAAGGTGTGTCTGGTTACCCTAAAGTTTGTAACAATTGTTACAAATTGTTACTGGAAGTCGTCTGTTAACCCAAAAGTTCTGCAAAAGAGAGCGGTTGGAGAGAGAAATTTTGACAGTTCTTTCAGTGAGAGTTTGCAAATTCTTGCTGGAAAAATTTCTTCTTGCAATCTCTTGCAACTCTTCTTCTTCTCATACATCGACATTCAATCAGATGTTTTCTATTGTTTGTTTATTTATTTTTGTGCTTTCAATTTGAAAATAATTTTTTTTGGAATTAGCAAGACTAATTGTTTTTGGAGAAAAACTTTACAAAACGAGGAAAACGTAAGTATTAATATGTAATAGGAAAATAAAAGACTATTTCCAGCATTTTTAGAAAAATGACGGAAGAAGATCAGTGTGTCTCTGTAGCCAGTGGCAGTAAATTATTAAGCCCAAATATGGATTTGGATATGCAGAAAGGTAGTTATGATGGTTTCCAACTTATTTTTTTACATTTCTGTGTGAAAAGTAGGAATGGTACAAAATATAGCTCTGACTTTCTTCTTTTTAAGAAACAATTGTTAAGGTGGTTACTACATTGTTGATGGAATCATCCTCATCTGAAAGTGATGATGATGATGAGGTATTTTTTCAAGCAATATTGATAAGAGAGGACAAACTTTTCCATGATGTTTTACATATTACGAAGAAAAACAAAAGAAATGCGGTCAAAAAATACATTGAATGTTGTGTTTTCTTTCTTTTAATTCTTTATAATGGCGGACAAATTGGTTTGTTTTGACAAATCAGCTGATTAGTTGCAAGCTTCTGCAGGGATGCCGTCTGTTTACTTTTCGCATTTTTCTTGCAAAAGAGAATAAAACTACCTTACTCTCTCAGAAAGAAGTTACTGGACAATTCCTGCAGGGAAAGTAACCAGACACACCTATAGTTAGTCTCTCAAAAAATATTTTTATTTTTCGATATAAGATGTGTCTGGTTACTTTTCCAGTAACATTGATTTGGTATGTTCCCCGGGAACATTTAAGCTTCCTGCATCAAAACATTGCCCTCTATCTGGAACTTGCCTAGTAATATATAAGGAATTAGTTTCTAATTTAATGAAACTTTGCATTACTTACGAATTTTCTTCCATTTTCTGTAATTTTTATACAATTTAACTTCAAATTGTACTTTGCAAATTATTTTTTTTTTTTTGAATAATTTTTGTGTTTAGTCATAAAACATCTGATCCAAAAATGGCTGAGTTTGCAAAATCTTACTGTATAAAATTCTTTCAGTAAACTCCAGTAAGTTTGTTGTTGTTGAACTGTCAAACTTGCTCTCTCACTTGGATCTCTTTTACTGGATTTTTGGGTAAACAGACAACACTTGGTAACAATTGTTACCAAATATCAAGTAAACAGACAGAGCTATAATCTCCTGAAACTTCAATACACTTAGTTAAACGCTTTTCTAGCAATTCTATCCCTTGATTAAGGTTAGGTTATCTCAGCAAGGATTTTTTAGATTTGGGAACAAGTAAAAGTCACTGGGATCTAAATCAGGAGAAAAATGTGGGTAGTCAAGCAACTCTCACTTTAATTCGTTAATTTTATGAAAATCGTTGTCTTGATGAAAAATTATTTTTGTGTTGTAAGCCCGGACTTTTTTTCAATTTGTACAATTGTAACGTATCGGTTGTGATTTTTCTATGAAAAAATGTATAAACTAAAATTCAAATTTGAAAAAATAAATCATATTTTCATTTTTGATTTATCGAAGGAAACCATTGAAATAAGACAAGAATAAGTACGTAAAAAGCATTTGGCGCGGATGCAAATAATGGGGAAACATTCATCCGTTTCTCAGACCGGAGGGAGGCCTCCTGATACATCCTATTCGGAAACAAAAAAAAATGCAAATGATGTTGCTTCAGATGATCAATTGGATCGTTCAAATAGATGCAACGAAAGCAAGTCAGATTCGCAGAAACAATTGAATGAAGTTTTTGGTAAGTCAGTTCAATGGATGGATCAAGAATTCAAAGAAATTAAAAGGAAGAAGAAAATAAAATTGAATTATCTAAGCATCATTTTAAAAATCCATGCAGATTGGATAATGGTTTTAACTGTTCAAATATGTTTTCCTTATTAGGCGATATAGAATCTTATTTAAATGAAAACACTAATGTTCATAAACATAAACTTAATCCATAATCCAAACATGATAAGAGAGATTCGTTTTGTCCACCTATATTCCTTCAAAACGTTAATATATGCTCTCTTATTGAGCAGTTGAAAACGAAAAACGTCCAATTTAAAATTAAAAACCAATCTAAATCGAAAAGTAAATTATTCTTCAAAGATGCTTCAACTCATGCTGAAATAATGCAATTGCTAATAGAAAAGGTTTCATCTTATTCATATACTCCTAAAGTGTTTAAACGACGCAGATCTTCCAAAGATCTTTTCTCTCAAACACTCCAAGAGCTGCCTCATCTGCTTGCGCAAGTACCCATGCTTCAGATCCATACAACAGCACGGGTAATATCAGCGTCTTGAAGAGTGTGAATTTGGTCTGGCGAGAGGTGGCCTTGCTTTTGAGTTGCTTAATCAGACCATAGTAGCATCTGTTGGCCACTCCGGATTTCAAAATTTATGTTATTAGTTTTGTTTATAGAGAAGCTGCAGTTTTCAAGTTCAACAGTTGGTCCGAGTCTACTGGACGTCTTGCGCGATGATACCATCAGCTTGGTCTTTTCGCCATTTACTGCCAGTCCCACATTGGCCGACTCCTTTTCAATTGATTTGAATTATGCACCCCCTTCCTATATATGTATTTCCCTGATGATACAGAAAAATCGAATCTCAAGATTCACAATTACGAATTTTTGATTTGTGTGAAGTGTTAGTTAAACTGCGGTATTTAATTGTCCATCCCACCAATCTCATCTTCAACCAATATATTGTTAAAAAAAAAACATTTCAAACCTATGAAATTGATTGATTACAACAGTTTACAAAGATACTTCCTGCTAGCACTACTTTTATAATTGATACGTGGACTATTATTAATTTCTAATACTAAAATAAACAAAATATATGTAAGTACCACTCTATTAACAAATAGTATTCTTGATAAAATAAAGAAATATAAAAACAACTCACCATTTCCGCCATCTAGTCGTAGTGTTGTACACCCTCACACAAACTTCCTTTTATCAAAGATAAATAAAACAGAGACTGTTCCACGTTGCAGGTCGATATAATCATAGAAGTCACATCAACTGTGGTGTTTTTCTTTCTTTTATCGTGTTTCTGTTTTTGAAATGTTTACTTTTCTCCGGCGAATGAATCAATTTGCAGTTACCGCAGCACAACTTTTTGGGCTAGACTATACCAACGGGCTTTCAAAACACAACTATCAATTTTTGCGGTTGGTTATACCACGAAGATAGCAACGTAAATGAAAACAACAACAAGAACAACAACTCGACTTCAAATGTTTTGTTGCACTTTGATGGCGTTTCTTTTTTCGCTTGATTGATTAATTAGCAAGAAAAGAAAGAAAAAATTAATAACTTTTGTTATGAAGGTATGTCTAAACGAAAACAACAACAAATATGTAAAAAAAAAACAAACTATTGCGGATTGTTGTTTTTGTTTTGTTTGAGTGCGGTAAAAAAACAGCTGATAATAAGAAACACAGCTGTTAGGCGGAGTTGCCGTGGTATATTTGTTTGATGTTTTAAAAGCATCGGGAAAGTACTTTAAATTAGGGGTGCAAAAATTTATAAAAAAAATGTTTTATTTTTAAAGAATATTTTTTTTTAGAATTTGGGTCCGGTTCTACGGAACCGATTAATATCGGTATAATTTTAAAGGATATGAAAATACCCATCCATTGAGTGATAAGGTATTTGTACCACGATCAAAATGGTGCGTTATGTGGCTGTATCTGCTGTGGATCAATAGATATGGACCTTAGAACCCTACAAAATCAAGGAAATTCTTTCTACGCAACAGAATGCCCTGTTAAATTGAATCCTTTTTTGTATGGACGGCCTTCGGCCAGGGTTGTAAGACTTTTTCCTATGGACAGACATCAAAACCAGCTACGCAACAGAATGTCCTTGTAAATAAAATAGTTTTTTGGGTGGCCGAGCTTCGGCCAGGGATTTAAGTCTTTCTCCTATGGACAGATACCAACACCGGCTACGCAATAGAATGTTCTTGTAAATAGAATAGTTTTTTTTGGGTGGGCGACCTTCGACAGGGGATTTCAGACTTTCTCCTATGAACAGATACCAACAGCGGCTACGCAACAGAATCTTCTTTTAAATAGAATAGTTTTTGGGTGGGTAGAATTTCCTTGTTTTTGTAGGATTCCAAGGCCAAATCTTTTGATCTACAACAGATACAGCCACATATCGCACTATTTTGGAAAGGGCAAATTGTTGTCTATCATTTGCGAGTACATCCCCCAAGAAAATATATCCCAATAAGGAAAAATCTGGAATAATTTTTCAGACAAATCTGATCGTTTTTACTAATCTAGAGTTTAGCCGAGGTATGTAAAAATGCCACATTTTCTTTATACTTCCAGTTTTTGGCATATTCCCAACTTTAAGGTCCCACCTATTTTAGTTATTTTTGAGGTAATATTCGTATTTTAAAATTTGGCATTCCTACCTCTGGAAAATTTTTTCAGAAAATTCTGATCGTTTTTACTAGTCGTAGTGTTGTACACCCTCACACAAACTTCCTTTTATCAAAGATAAATAAAACAGAGACTGTTCCACGTTGCAGGTCGATATAATCATAGAAGTCACATCAACTGTGGTGTTTTTCTTTCTTTTATCGTGTATATCCCAATAAGGAAAAATCTGGAATAATTTTTCAGACAAATCTGATCGTTTTTACTAATCTAGAGTTTAGCCGAGGTATGTAAAAATGCCACATTTTCTTTATACTTCCAGTTTTTGGCATATTCCCAACTTTAAGGTCCCACCTATTTTAGTTATTTTTGAGGTAATATTCGTATTTTAAAATTTGGCATTCCTACCTCTGGAAAATTTTTTCAGAAAATTCTGATCGTTTTTACTAAACTAGTGTTAAGCCGAGTCATGTAAAAATGCCACCTTTTCATTGTTGGTCCAGTTTTTGGCATATTCCCAACTTGAAGGTCCCACCTATTTTTGTTATTTTTGAGGTTATAGTCAAATTTTCAAATTTGGCGTTTCGGGTTCTTGGTGAGAAAGAAATCTCTTCACGGAAATGTATTTGTATATGTTCATGTATTAACATAGTCCTATTCACAGAGGACCCGCCCCATTTTTTGGGTAAATAGAAGTGACTGTAACTTGCACTCCACAATTTATTCATAGAATTGTTACAAATACTGGCCCATGTTTTTACATGACTTTTATATTTGCGGCACGCCTTACTTAAAGTATTTTCTCTGGTCCATAAACACAGTTTCGAATCGATGTGTCAGTAATTTCCGGGGTCTTAGAGGATAAACAGTTTTTTTCCGCAGAAATGTTTCAATCCAGGTCAATGTTTTGCCGTAGTCCCCTACCTCAGAATATTTTCGATATAGGTCAATCTTTTGGCACAGGTTCATATTTTAACATAAACTCCTTGTACGAAACGATTAACCGGTATAGCGTTTAATTAAAACAAACACAATATATAAATAAAAACTATTTATTATTAAACAATTGTTAAACAATTCTCCACATCGCTATAAACAAAACAAATTTCCCTACAAAAATATATGCTGCTTCCGTTTTAAAAAACTATGTACCAACAATATACTTTGGAGTTTTATACATTTCATAGGCGAATTCTTCATGATGACTAGGATCGAATTCTAGACCAACATAATCAATTTCTAAATTAAATGGACCATCCATGCCATTTTTGGCAGCTACCGAGAAACCAAAATGTGTTATACGATTCAGCTGTATGGCCTGTTGACGATCCTGGACACGGCCTTTGGAGGAGTAGAAGAATTTCGAAAATGGTATCTGGAACAAGAAGTGATTTTTAATTACAAATTATTTTTATAAATTAAAAAAAAACGTTACCTTGGCAATTTGCCAATGAGGTCCACCTCGGGTATATAAAGCATAATGGTAGACATCATTCCACATTAAATCGAAGTAACCCTCACAATGCAGATTAATTAAATAGCTGCGGCCATCACCACGCACCTTCAACACCAACATATTGTATTGACTCCAGTCAAAGGTGGCTTCACGTTTAAAAGATTTCTACAGAGAAAAGAAATTAATTTCTTAGACGATTCCCCAAGGAACATGAAAATTGCATTTTTATAACTTACCCTAACTCTTTTTGTTCGTATATTGGCATAACCGGTGCGTTTGATAACACCATCCCTAATGTGTTCAGAGTTGACCACACCATGAAATAGACCAGCCCCAGAGTTGCTTAACTCCAGCTTGGCTGTACTCTTACCCTCATTGTGGTCCATATCGGTGGTTACAACCCATTTATCCAGTGACGACTTATCTTTGAAATTAAAAACAATATCTGTTTCTCCCGGTCGAAACACCAACAGTGGGTCGGATTCGAATTTTTCTTTCATTTCTTCTTTCCACATATTTATTTCACTTTTAAGCTCCTTCAGGCCCTCCATGATCATTTGCTTTTTCGACGGTTCCGGTAAGGCAGTTTTATATCCCGACTTTTTCTCACGTTCCCAAAATGTTTGACATATTGGAGTGGTGTGTATAAAGGCAGCTGTCGTTTGATTGTTTGGAATTGCCAAACAATTGGGCAGTAATCTTAGAGGAATACTGACACGTTTCAGACAAAACATGTTGATGTGTTTTCGTAGACTTTTTCGGCAGGCAAAATTTGTTAATTCCAAATTCACATTTTATTTACAAACAACTAATAACGTAACACAAGTCGTGGAGACTTTTACGTGAAAGGGGTGTCGAATTACCTTTGAGGTTTTCTATTGTACGGAAATGTAATAATAACCTGTTAATGAGGGAATTTTAAACGTACAAAGTAGTTACTATTTAAATAAGAAAGAAATTGGATGACACAATAACTTAATAATTATATTTCTTTATTAAAAATTTAATATTTGCACACTGCGCCTCTTTTAAATGTTATTCAGCACCGGCTGACTTCCATAGAACAGCTGTTTTAGTTTGCAATAGCAAAATAGCGATGTAAATACGGCCAAACCGTAGTCATTAATGATGATTTACACTATGTGGTTTTGTTGCATATGACAATTACTCATATATAATTGGATGTATTATTACCTCCAATACATCAAAAAAAGATCGCTTTAGCACTATATAGGTAGTGTTGGGAGTATGACAAATTAATAAAAATTATGCCATGATAGAGTATTATAAAAACTAAAAGTGAGTGGGCCCTCTTTATAAGTGCTATGTTATTGTAAATTAATTGCCCGGACGTATTTGAGAAACCAGAGTGTTTTACTCTGATTGGCTAAGTCCCCGCCTCAACCATGAGAAAACTTCTAAAATTCACGAATAGCTTAGAGAAATCTCCGAAAAATAGTCGGTACATCTGACTCTCGCTATATAACTGTTGTATGAATATCGGAAGTAAGACCTAAATTGGTATTGACAAATGAAGGTAACTAGTTTGATCATGCGACCGAAGAAGAATTTTGGAAGCCGTTCTCATTTATTCTTTTACAATAAAATAAGCCCACTTAATATGCCAATCCTTAAGTCTTCTAAAGTGTTTCCCACTTTAATCATGAAAGAAATCTAAATTGTGGACAACGTTTGAGTCGCTATCAAACATTGGAATGTTCGAAACCCCAAGAGGTCTGGGATGAACACAGAGGCGAGTACTTAAAATCAGCCCTCAATTTGTCGTTAACCACTCACACATTTCCAGAAGCCGAGAAAGTAGGCAGGGTGATCCCGTCACTGGAGCATATCTGCAGAGGTGAATCTTACAGACCTATTTCACTTCACCACTAACCTGCAAACCATGACGGCCGAGATGTGACCAAAGTCTTTCAATGATCCTACCATCAGGGTCAGCTTTGCCATTCTTGTTTCATCCGTCGAGCTGTCGTTTCCTTAGTAGCGTGATTTAATGGTCCGACTTCCGTCTACCCTGTGGTAGCCTTCCCACTTTGCCTTTGGAGCAGACCTTGAAGGTTTCTGTGAAAACTTGTCAATAGACCCGACTTTCATCTTCCCAATGACAGCCTTCCTACTATCCTTCCCAGCTGCCATATTTTATAAAGAAGGGATTCTTTGCAGCTGTTCCTCCGTCGGACTCGTCCTCTTCATTGCTATAGGCATTGAATTTGAACAGCTTCCATCTTGCCTTGGCTGAGTTGACGGCGTTCCCAAGACGCCTTGTGGCGATAGTTTTTTTCGTATTTCGTCATGACCATTAGGTGCTTCTTTATTCAGCTGAATGATTGTGCGAAGTCGGGTCCCATTATTGATTATATCTGATCTAGTGAGTTTCTACCATCTGAGGAACAGGAAAAAAATCCGTCTCCAAGCCACACTGTTCATAATGATCAATGGAGAATATATTCCGACCACCAACTACATGGGTGTAACGTTCGACAGCATTTTCATGTCTGATATTTACGATAAGCAAAATATCGCACTTGGGGCGGGGACAAGGAAATCTTGTCGACCTCTTATAAAGTAATAGTCTGGTCAGTGGTAAGATATGCGGTGCTAGTGCTTATGATATTGTTTTTCCCGCCCAAGCTCGTATGGGGAGATCTTTATGATCTAGAGAGAGAGGTCCAAATACAAAATGTGTATCATTTTAAAGCTTATGACCATCCGCTGAGATGACGTGAAGGGGTTATCTCAAGTCCAAAAAAGTATTATATTTCAGAGAAAATTCAGGGGTTCTAAGGTCCATATATTTGGAAAGGGCAAACTGTAGTATATCATTTGGTGAGGGACTATAATGGACCCAAGTTCGACTTTGAGGAAGTTTTTGAAATTGGGGTCAAAATCTCAGTTTTGGCTGTATCTCCCAAACGGTCTGAGATAACCCCTTCATATCACCACTAAAATGATACCCATTTTGTATACCCGAACTCCAGGGTCAAATAAACGGGTACGTCCCAAGAAAAAATATACCAGAAAATTCAAATTTCAGAAAATTCTGATAAAAATATCGTGTAAATGATATAATCGGAGACCATTCGTATTCTCATAGAAATATGAGCTTCTTAGACAGACAAAAATAGTTTTAGCACAGCTGTTGGTTACCACAGTCACCATTCCTACTGGGTACGAATAGTCGGGCTTTTTATCCGTTAGCGTGGTTTCATATTTGTCGGGATCGGGATCGGTGTTGAGAGTTTCTCTCTCTCTCAGTGGTAAATTGTGAATTGTGTTGGAAAACATTACCACAGGTAGGAACAAAAAAGTACGAAAAGGTACCTAAAATTCTACTTCAAATGATAATAAATCATAATTATCGAGAAATATTGGCCAATATTTATACCAGTTATTTGCATAAATAATATATGTTATAATTTAAACGTAAATGTATTCACGAATAATAAAAAAATCTAATTTTTGTTTTGGTACGTTTATGTCAATTCGTACCTTTTGTGAACAAAAAGTACGCTTGTTACAAAATTAATAATAGCGCAACTCTAATTACTCTCTCAAGAGAGAGAAACTCTCAACACCGATCCCGATCCCGACAAATATAAAACCACGCTTACTGGTGCTGACAGTATTTTTTATTTTTTTTGAGCCGTACCTAATGTCTGGCAAAACGACCACATCTGAAAAGAAAATGTGAATACCAAATAATTGATAGCGTTGGTGTAAAAACGCCTTTGTAAATACACAAATAACCAACCTTGATCACCCCCTAAAAATGTCAAAACATTGTCGTAATGTAAACAAAATCATTTATTGATTGATTTTTTTCGGTCGGAGATAATTTGTGTCTTTAGTGGGTTCGGTTTTACGATAAGGTTCAAAGATCAATTACAAATACACGAAAACAAAATTGATTAAAAGATAAAAATGGCCTATGACACAGTGGGAAAGTGTACAGCACCCTCTGAGGGAGGAAGTGGTGATTGGAATATTTTATATTGGATTTTGGGAACGATATGTATGCCGGTAGCTGTTCCATTGGTGTTGATCAATCTATGGAGACGTTCATTGGTGGCGAAGCAACGAAAGTCCTTGCCTGGTAAGGTTGTATTGATTACCGGTGCTTCATCGGGTTTGGGTGAGGCATTGGCTCATGTTTTCTATAAGGCCGGTTGTAAAGTGATATTGGCTGCCCGTCGAATTGAGGAGTTGGAGAGGGTGCGAAAGGATCTAATGGCCTTGGAAGTGGTGAGTAAGGTTGAATAATATTAATACATAATTTTTTTAATGATGTGGTTTTTCTTACAGGTCGGCCCCGCATATCCTCCCACAGTTTTGCCTTTGGATTTGGCTGAATTAAATGCCATACCGAAATTTGCCAATGATGCCATTGCCATACACAATGGCGTTGATATTTTAATTAACAATGGTGGTATCAGTGTTCGAGCTGAGGCAATTTCCACCGCATTGGATGTTGATTTGAAAGTTATGACGGTAAATTATTTCGGTACAGTGGCCTTGACCAAGGCCATACTGCCTTCAATGGTTAAGAGGCAAACAGGCCATATATGCTTTATAAGTTCGGTGCAAGGAAAAATTGCCTTACCCTATAGGTCGGCCTATTCGGCATCGAAACATGCTTTACAAGCATTTTCCGATTCACTACGCGCCGAGGTGGCTGCCAAGGGACTGAAAGTGACATGCTTTAGTCCGGGTTATATTAAAACTCAATTGTCCATTAATGCGCTGACAGCCACGGGGCAAAAACATGGAAGTAAGTATGAAGAATTTAATTTAAAAATAATTTTTTATTTTTTCTTTAAAAATATTTTTTTCTTCTTCAGAAATGGATAAAGCCACATCGAAGGGCATGTCGGCCGAAGAATGTGCCACAATTATTCTAAAATCATTGCTGGGCAACGAAAAAGATGTCATCATTTCTGATCTGCAAGCCAAGGCTGGTTTTTGGTTACGTTTCATTTGTCCTCCTCTCTACTTTTGGATTATGGAAAAGCGGGCCCTATCCACAGTCAAGGAGGAATAATCTATATATATACAAAGAAATATATAGTCAAGATATGAAAATCGATTTAGTCCAATAAAATACACACACAAATATTTATGTATAGAAATATATGTACTATGTAATTTCACAATTTATTTAACTTTATTTGTTTTCTTTTTGGTGTTACATTCTCTATTTTTTTTTTGAAAATGAAAACAAAAACAATGTTCAGTTCTTTTGAGAAGAAATCAAATAAAACTAAGGCAAAAAAGTAAAACAAAACTAAAATTAATACGAACAAATAACTTTTCACAAAATGAAAAAAATATATATTAAAAATAAAAAATAAAATAAAGCACATATGATATTTTATAACAGCTGCTAACAATAATAGTCGAGAGTGTTTTTTTTTGTTTAATTTGTTATGGCTGCTAACGTTTCAGTAAGGCTTCGTCTCCTATTTATTGCAGAATAGGAAGCATTCCGATATGTTGAACCATCTATGATGGCACATACACACATATCACCACAAAAATTGTTTTTTATATTCCATCATCATTATTTTTTTCTATTTCTTTGGGACGTTTTTGCTTAAAATTTTAAATGTATTCTTATCTAAGATATAACTTAAGGCGGCAGCTACTGTTGTGGCCCCTGTCAGGTACCACAGACCATGCAAGGCAGTGTGATCTGTTGGAAAGAGAGAGGGGGAATGATTATTATTTAACCTATGAGAGGTGCTGATTAGAAATTCTTACCTAAATATCCCCACATTGGTGCTCCCAAACTAATACCAACGGCAGATAATTGCACTCCAGTATTGATTTTGCTAATAAGAGTCGGTTCCAATTGAGCAGTAACATGTGTGGCATCGAAGTAACGAGAGAATGTTCGCTGTAAATATGAAATGAAAATTAATTTAAGAATTTATATCATCCTCTTCAATATATATTGGAAGTTATATATAGATTTTCGTAACATTTGAAGACTCATTTTTGGGAGATCTACAGTAATGGTAGATAGAATTTTAATAAATAATCCGTAGCGGACATGAGTCTTGAAGGGCATCCCAGGCAACACTTGAGATAATCTATCAATAAAATACAATGTCGAGAGATAGTGTCAGAAGTTTTTCCATATTAGCCAGAAGAACATTCCTAGGAAATTGTGTGAAAAGGATTTGGTCCAAAGAAACATGGGATTTAAAACAAATATTTCGATGAGGACATTTTTCCTGTTTAGGCTTAAGACATATGATATAATTAAACGTCATAATGATTTCTTCACAATTCTTAAATGTGGTGAAAAACTTACAGTTGAGCCGATATGTGGTACGTGGCTCCTCTGTCAAATCTACTTTTTCTACCAACGCCACTGTAGAGTAAAATTTATGATCTCCATTTCTCATTCTACATTTATTTGTATAGTGGTGACCTTGGTTACGGCATTAAAAAAAAATTGCCATCGTTTTCTTTTCTGTACTTCGTATTTTTCTACTGTAGCTTTTAGTTTTGCTTGGCATCGTCCCAAACTTCTTTTGAACTGCTGTAGCTTTGTCGATTCCAAAGCTACTACCGTCATAATGATTTCTTCGCAATTCTCAAAAGTGGTGAAAAACTTACGGTTGAGCCGATATGGTACTTGGATCCAGTGTAAATTCTAGTTTATCTACCAACGTCACTATAGAGTAAAAATTATGATCTCCATTTCTCATTCTGCAATTATTTGCATAGGGCCCTTTCCTACCACAGTAAACAAATTTGTCATCGTTTTATTTTCTGTACTTGGTTTTTTTCACCGTCTCGTTTAGTTTTTTGTCAACAGATATTTGGGGCGATGGCAACCCCAAATGTCTGTTGACATGATGTAGCTTCATCGCATACGCTTTTCCAATTTGCAGCTCCTCTTGGATTTCTCTGCTAACGTCCATCAGCTTATTAGTTATTTCGGTGAAACCATACAACTAATCGGCCATGCTCTTACAATCCGAGAAATCTTGGTTTAACAGCTTTTTGTACATTGCATCTTCTGTAAGGCTTATAGATATTCCTCAATTTTCCCACGCTTCTTTGGAGGGGTTACAGCTTTCTACGTAGTTTAGTTGGGATATTTTAAGACTCAACATAATAGTTGACAAAGCCAAATCTCATCATCAGACTCCCCTTATAAAATTGTCAGTTTGGATCCTTGTCACATTGACCATTTACGTATTTCCAAAACCCGGTATGGATCAGCACACCTCTCATATGGACACTCCAAGTCTTCTAATTCTTTTCGTCCAATTTCTCAATTTGTGGGATAAATTTCCTGCCAGGGATGATCACTTGTATTCATTTTACTATGTTCGAATTTACCACGAATGTGGTAATCAAAACAAAAAACCCGAGACAAAAGCCGGAGAAAAAATACTGAAGATCGGAAAATCACTATTCAGCACTTCTGAGGGCAAACTAAAAGTAGCCAAGTTTTGTCGGATTGAACTGAGGAGGGCATTCAAAAAGGTTCCCTATTGGACCACTTTATCGCAAACCAAAATTACAGTAATTTGGCATTTTACTGGTCATCGTCATTGTTTAGCTAGTTTGGTTCTTAAAATACATAGCTATCAGTCCTTAAATCTAATTTTGAACACCATAAATAATACTTACTGGCGGTGGCAAACTAATATAGCGTATAACAAATCCTGCAGCAATCAGGAACACATCACGAAATAGTATAGTACCAGCCAACCATAGGGGCAATAAATCACAATAGCCCATTGATATAACCAATGAGCCCATCAGCACTTTATCGGCAGCCGGATCTAGAAATGAGCCAGCCTTACTTGCTTGATTGGGCCACCGGCGAGCAATTTGACCATCAAGCTGTAACACAGAGGAATTTTATTACAAAATTTCAAAATAAAACAAGAAATTCTCCTCAAACTTACCAAATCTGAAATACCAGCGACGACCAACAAACTTATAGCCAATTCATAATTCCCATCGACTATCACATACCCAATATAAGGCGACAGCACCATACGTCCCATTGTCAACATATTCGGTATGGTCATGATATTCTCACGCTCTACCTCTTCGATTTTTTCACGAACCCTCTGTTGGACTTTGTGACGCGCTTCCCTAATATCTTCGGCAATGACATTTTTACGTTCTATAAATGATTCTCGTTTTTTGTCAATCGCATCACGAATATCGTCGGCAATAACATTTTTACGTTCGATAAACTGTTCACGTTGTTTATCCAAAACATCCTGCAGCATATCACGACCCTTAAGGGTTTTCATGTGCAGCAGCTGTTTTTTGCGATCGGCATACATACGCAAGGTGGCCACATCCCAATTGCGATATTGATTAACGTCCAAAAATGAAATGCGTATAAATCCGGTGGCAGCGGCATAGCGGTTCAGGCAATTCATAACGGCATTTGGCATATGGGAACTGTTGCCCGGCGATACAAGTTCCGTGAGATTTTTAAAGCCACAACCGCGGCGGGCTACTTGGCGGAAAACTGTAACGGGCAACATGTTGGGTAATCGTTGTGAGTTGTTTGGTTGGTCAAGGAATTATACGGCGTGCAAAACTTGTTTCGGATAAAAATCGCTTTAACGAGGAAGGAAATAAATCCAATGTTTACTTTAGCTAGACCTTGGGGAAGAGAAAATAATTCAATTAGAAATCGAAAGCAACAGATTGTGAAACATGTTTATCATCTTGATTTCCAGTTGGTTCTATATGAAATTATATCTCGTGCGACCATCGGCCTCTGACAAATTGACCTTTTGCACCGATTCGAAGATTGTATCCGCTTTTGTTATTATTACCATTTGTAAATGTTTTTTGTTAGGTACGTGTGTGTGTCCTCTATTTACACCAACGTCCTTGATTTTTTAGAACAAAATAAATAATTTATTTCAATTATCACCGAATTATTTTTTTGTCGGTCTTATCTTTCAGCGGCTGTCAAACTAGGTAGGGATACTTAGGTAGATTTTTGCTTAGTTGGATTGCAAGTGTTGACAATGTGCACCATTAGTTTTTTTTCACCGATTTTTAAGTTATTGGTATATTTTTAAGATCGTGATTATTAAAAAATACACAAGTCCAATAATATTTATTATATTTATGTCATGGTCGATTTTCGGTTGGAGAATCTCCAATGAGAACCCTAAAATGGCGTTTATGAAAATAAGGTACTATAAAATCGTCATCATAAGTTGATTTTCCATCCGGTGTACACAAGACCTATAGATAAGGTCACCTAGGGAGACCAGCTGAATATCTGCGACACTCAAAGTTCGGCCGGGCCGAACTTTGGATACCCTCCACCACAGGTATACTGACAGGTATTTGAAATGAAAAAGTGGACCGATATTTGGTACCCAACAAGAACCCATTGTACCAAATTTCAGAGAATTCAGTTGAAAATCGCGCTCAAGAACCTCAAAATACCGAAAATTGGGAGTGCCCTTATATGGGGGCTACCAGAAAAAGTGGGCCCATATTTATAATTTTTAGTAGAGATATTTGGTACCCAATAGGAACCCAATGTACCAAATTTCAGCGAATTCGGTTGAAAATTGCGCTCCAGAACCTCAAAATACCAAAAATTTGGGGTGCCCTTATATGGGGGCTACCAGAAAAAGTGGACTGATATTTATAATTATTAGTAGAGATATTTGGTACCCAATATGAACCCAATGTACCAAATTGCAGCGAATTCGGTTGAAAAGCGCGCTCAAGAACCCCAACCCGAAAATTGGGGGGGTACCCTTATATGGGGGATATCCGAAAAAATTGAACTATATTTATCATTTTTTGTGGAGAGATTTGGTACCTACTAAACACTCAATATACTAAATTACAGCCAATTCGGTGGAAAAATACGATAAAACCCCCAAAATACTGAAAATTGGGAGGTACCGTTATATGGGGGCTACAAAAAAAGTGGACCTATATTTATAATTTTTTGTGGATACATTTACTACCCAATAAGAACCCAATGTACCAAATTTCAGCGTATTCGGTTGACAAACGCGCCCAAGAACCCCAAAATACCGAAAATTGGGGGGTACTATTATATGGGAGCTATACCTAAACGTGGACCAATATCTGACATCATCGAACTTGACCTGCCTGCAAACAAAAGACAAACCTATGCAAAATTTCAGCACCCTATTTCAATTCCTTCAAAAGATAGCGTGATTACAACAGACGGACGGACATGGACTGACGGCGGACATGGCTAGATCGTCTTAGAAGTTTACCCTGATCAAGAATATATACTTTATAGGGTCGGAAATGAATATTTTGATGAGTAACAAAGGGAATGACAAAATTAATATACCCTCCATACTATGGTGAAGGGTATAAAAACGTAAGCGTGAGCAAATCGAGATGTACAAGAGTCCGAATGAAGTCCGAAAATTTTACCAACGAGTAAAACACCAAACCGAAGGCTTTGGCGCAGGCACATCCTCATGTAGAGATGAAGAAGGAAACCTGATTACAAATGCAGGCAGTGTTGAGGATCTGGACTGCGCATTTTGAAAAACTTCTGGTATCAAATAGTGGCGGTGAAGAAATTACCCCAGAACCAATAAGAGATGACGGTATATATTGTATACCACCTAGCCAAGATGAGGTCAGAGTAGCAATTAATCGGCTGAAGAAGAATAAAGCAGCAGGTGCCGATGGATTATCAGCCGAACTATTCAAGACTGGTGGTCAGATGCTGGTCAGGAGCATGCACCAGCTGATTAGTACAATTTGGCTAGATGAATGCATGCCCAAAGATTGGAACCTTAGCATCCTGTGTCTCGTGTACAAAAAAGGAGACAAGGCAATATGTGTCAACTAGAGAGGAATAAGACTATTTCCCATCTCATATAAAGTGTTATCCATCGTTATGTGAGAACGACTGAAGCCAATGGCCAATGACATTATTGGACCATACCAATGTGGCCTCAGGTCTGGCAAAACCACCATTGACAAGATTTTCACTCTGCGCCAGATCCTGGAAAAGACCCACGAAAAACATATGGACACATTACACCTATTCGTAGACTATAAAGACGAATTCGACATCCCCATCCGTTCAAAGGTGTTAACACGGCTATGCAGGATAATTTTAACTGGCACAAGGTCATCAGTAAAAGTCGGAAAGGACCTCTCAGAGCCCTTTAATACCGAACGAAAATTCTGACAAGGTGACAGTTTGTCGTGTGACCTTTTTAACATCCTGCTGGAAAAGATCATACGAGAGGCAAAGGTGAATAGAATGAGACTCTGTACACCAAACAATACATGTTACTCACCTACGCCGATGACATCGAACATTGAGAGCGGTAACAGCCACCTTTGAACAAATTAAGAAGGAGTCTGCCAAAGTGTGTCTGGCAGTAAACGGCTGATGGTATCAACGCGCAAGACATCCAGTAGACTCGGACCAAATGTGGAACATGAGAACTACAGCTGCGAGGTAGTGATCTATTTTATATACCTCGGTAGCGCTACTAATAACATCAGCTTCGAAATTCGGAGAAGAATATGGCTGGCAACATATGTTACTATGGTCTGAGTAAGCAACTAAATTTACTCTCATTTAATAATGTCCACCACTGATCTGTAGCATGGGTACTTGCAGCTCTTGGAGTGTTTGAAATAATGTCGTGTAACATCGTGAACATATAATGTCGAGTAACATAATGTAATGTCGAGTAACATCGTGAAAATATATATCGAATCACTGAAGGCGAGAAATATGGACTTCAGGCAGTTGCTTCTTTAGAATATAGATACTGAGTTTTCTTAAGATATGTTCTTCATATTATATACGATGTAATAAATGAAATGAGTGAAGTAGTGAACACTTTCCAATATTTGGTGCCCGACAAGACCACACTCTGGAGGGAATTTTGTTATAAAATAGAAATATGGTGACAGTCCACTGGTGGTGTTCAGTAAAAATGGACATTTCCTTCTAAGAAAAAAGAAAAATTTAAGAACATTTTATGGGCCTATAATGTGTGAATTTTTAAATAAATGTTTCACAGGAATTGATAAAGTGGTGGAATAAAAAAGGTTCCAAAGAAAATGTGGACCTAAAGGGCGTAGATTTTTAAGAAAAGTTTCAAAATAATTGAATAATTACTTGCCATAAATGATAGACAACATATTTTTATTTGTGTTTACTAAATTAAAGCGCTGTTAATATCACATGCAAAATAAAACTCGATCGGTGTCGCATCCATTTAGACCAAATCGAACTAGGTCAGTAAAACGCTCACATTTGAACTAAAAGGAACGATATTCCAGTTCGTTCTTTTAATGAACTAAAAAGAACGAATTTGTAAGACCTAGTTCAATCGGCCTTTTAAGTGAATCCTTCATTTGAACTAGTTCGTTCGTGAACTGTACAACTCTACTTCCGACTATCCGCAAGCTATGAACGCGTCCTGTAGCATTTAATTTTGCTCTCCATAGAAGAAAAACTTTGTTATACCCTCCACCATAGTATGGAGGGTATATTAATTTTGTCATTCCGTTTGTAACTCATCGAAATATTCATTTCCGACCCTATAAAGTATATATATATTCTTGATCAGGGTAAAATTCTAAAACGATCTAGCCATGTCCGTCCTTCCGTCTGTTGTAATCACGCTATCTTCTGAAGGAATTGAGATAGGGTACTGAAATTTTGCATAGGGTTGTCTTTTGTCTGCAGGCAGGTCAAGTTCGAAGATGGGATATATCGGTCCACGTTTAGGCATAGCTCCCATATAAGGGTACACCCCACACCCGGTATTTTGGGGTTCTTGACCGAGTTTTTCAACTGAATTCGCTGAAATTTGATACGTTGGGTTCTTTTGGGTACTAGGTGTCTCCACAAAAATTATAACGGCACCTTCTAATTTTCAGTATTTTGGGGGTTTTGATCGTATTTTTTCACCGAATAGGCTGTAATTTAGTATTTTGAGTTCTTAATAGGCATCAAATTTCTCCACAAAAAATTATGAATATATGTCCATTGTTTCGGGAAGCCCCCATATAAGGGTACCCCCAATATTCGGTATTTTGGGGTTCTTGAGCGCGTTTTTCAACCGAATTCGCTGCAATTTGGTATTTTGTAGTCGTATATGGTAACAAACCTCCCTACCAAAAATTATTTATATTCGCTCCCTTTTTGGGGTAGTCCCCATATAACCCCCTTTTTTATATTAAAATGGTTATCTAATTTGTTCCGCATTTTGGGTTTGGTTCTAAGAGTCTGTCGTAATCATTTAACCTGCGGAGGATATCGAGATAAAGTTAGAACGTAAGGTTCGATATTGAACTATACATGAACTATAACCCGCATTTAGGCCTAGCACCTGTGTGGGAGGTATCAGAGGGAGTGGACCGATAGTCCACATTTTCGAACCTGAACTAAGTTTGGAAGAATAATAAGATAGGCACAGGTTGGATGAAATCAACATTTTCTGGAACATGGTTCACATTATGGTTTTGGTATTTTCCCTACATTTTCATTTCAACTACCTTTTAGTATATCTATGGTGGAGGGTATCCAAAGTTCGGCCCGGCCGAACTTAACGCTTTTTCACTTGTTTTTTCTAAATTTGTCATCGGAATGTTGTCGAGTATACTCCGAAGGTTGATTAATCCACCGTGAATAGAAGAAAAACTTGAACTTACCTGCTAAAAAAAATTCCAAAATAAAAATATCGGTTTTTTTTGCTTTTTTTGTTATTTTCGAATTACTTTGTTTATTAGAATTTTTATTGACTTTCATTGTGGATTTTGTTGTTTTTTTTTAATATTATTGCGCTGTTGTTTTTGTGTTTAAAATCATTTGTAATTGGTATTTTTTGGGTTTTCGATTTTCTTTTGGTATTGGTAATTTAAGTCATGACTAACAATTTTACATTGCATTTAAATATGGGAGGTTGGTTGTTTGGTATTTTTAATAATTTTAAATGATGTTTGAAAATTTCAAATTTTATTTAAATTTTTTATTTCAAATTGTTCCACTTTTGAGAGTGTCAAGACAAGTTTTTTTTGGAGTGGTTTATGTTTGTGTATGTACTAGTAGCATCGGTGTTCAAGTGTGTGTGTTAAATAGGACTTTTAAAAAATATATTTGAGGATATTGGAAACAAATCTCTTGAGGAAGAATTAGAATTTACTATATATGGAACTTTTATTGTGGCGCATCTATACATACATATTCTTTTAAATATATTATATATAAAGGAAGAAAAAAATATTGAAGGAAGTGAATTTTATGCCTGCAGGGAAGGTGAGAAGATAACTGCAGGAGAAGGAGTCACACTTGCCCCTTCAATCTTTTGGAAAAAAATATACTCCAATTATTTATTTTTTTCGAAATTTTAAACAAAATTTTAATATTTATGTATGTATGCAATACGCACATTGTGTTAAGAGTGCCTATCTGTGTGTGTTTGTGTTGTGTGGCTGTGTAATTTGTTATACTTATAACTAATGAGGTATAATGTAAGAAATACGTATGTTTTTTTTTTTTGTAGTAGTATTTTGTTTTTGGTTTTTAGCTTTAGTTTAGTTTTTTTTTAATAGTATTAATTATAATTGCTATTAATTTTTTTTTCGTTTAATAATTGCTCTAAATTTTAAAAATATGCATTTGTTTTTGTTTTGGTAAAGTAAAATTAAATTGATTTAGTAGTTGTAGTAGTTTTGTTTTAGTTTTTGTGTTGTGATTTTTTTGCTTGCATTACCAAATAAGAAAAAATAATTTTAATAAGTTTTTTTTGATTTAGTTTTTCAATTAATTATAGATAAATAAAGTAATAATTATTTATATATAATTGCATTGTTTGTTTTTTTTTTTGCTTTTTTTAATGGCATAATAATGAAGCATAAACGGATTGTATTGTTATTGGAAATTTTAGCTATAATTGCGCTTTGAAGAATTTGCTGAACTCGCTTTCATTTTTAAATATAGTTGATCTTTTGTATTATATTATGAATTATAATTATATTTGAGGTTCCTAAATTTGTTAGAGGATATATATATATTTTTTTTTATTTCCGAAAAAATGGGATTAGCCATTCAATTCATTCGTGTTCATTTCCATAGTACTTTCGTTTCTTTAGGTGTTTTATTTGATTTTTTATTTTTTCTAAATGAAAATGTTCTTATTTTAATTTAATTTGAATACAAATAATAAGAAACTCGATAAAAAATCGATAATATTAAAACCTACACATGGTAATATTAAAAAGACATGCAAAGTTATGGGAAATTTCGGAGAGCATTTCTCAAAAATACAGTTTCACTGCTTTAATTTATTACGACTTTGGTAACCAGAAACAAACTTGACTTAAAATATTCTAGAATTGCTGGATAATTAAAAAATAAATTAAGCAAATCTATTCAGGTTATCAAAAAAAGAAAACTTTTAAAAATCTCGTTTTCTTTGTTTGTTAAACAATATTTTTGAATAGAAGGGTAAATTTATCACGAGATGAGCAGGGATTTTACAATACGTGTTTAAACCAAATCCAGTCAATGGATGAGGAACATTTCTTCAAAGTCACACGGATGAGTGTATTAAAATACAAATTGCTTCTTAATTTTCTTAAAGAGACGCTGCAGAGACATTCTCAAAGATAAGCAATTTCCCCAGAGGTTCGTTTGATTTGCAACTTTCGACTAAAGTAAACAAAAAGCTATAGAATTGTGTAAAAAATACAAACATTTAATTATTTACCACTAATATTGAGAACTTCTGTTATGCTCTACCAAATATCTTCCTTTTTTTATTGTGTTTTTGTAATCAAGAGATTCCAAGTTATACAAGATGTCGTATTTTTTATTTCCTCGATAAATTTTTCTTCCATTTTATTATTAAAATTCGTTAAAAAAACGTCCACAATCTTCGAAAATATTTCATTTTTTTAACAGTACTGCCTTATGTCCATTGAAATGTTTGTAGCACTGCTGATTTTTACCTAAAATATGGCAACTCAATTGAGAGCAGGAGAGAAAATTTAAGTATGACGCTGAGCAAAAATGAATAAAATCTATTGCCAATAAGAAACAACGGTAAACGACCGTCGCTGACTCTAGAGTCTAGACTCTCTGACTTAAACTACAATCGGATTCTCAATCAGTAGTTTTTAGACAGAACGAATACCTGAAATAAGAGTCCCAACACCAGAGTCCGGCGTACTTTTTCGCCGGCGAAAGAGTTAGCGTTAGCGGCACAAACGAAAGAGTTAGTGTCTAAACGCCGTTTGCCGTGTGATTCTTATTGGCAACGGGAAATCGCGACGGCTGACTTTCGCGTCTAGCGGCATGACGCTAGAATAGATTTTATTCATTTTTGCTCAGCGTCATATTCAAAATTTATCTCTTGCTCTCAATTGAGTTGCCATATTTTAGGTAAAAATCAACAGTGCTACCAAATTTCAATGAGAATTTATATCAAAACATATGGCAGTGCTGTTAAAAAAACAAATATTTTCAAAGATTGTGGATGTTTTTTTATTTATTTTATTTATTTTTCATACATTCTAATGCCAATAAGTCTTTTAGACCAAAGTCGACATCATTTTAAGTACAAGTTTTTAGCATATATACATGACCAAGCAAGAAAAATATTTTATTACAATTTAACAAAGATATATATGATATAAATTAAACTTGGCTCCCCAGCCAAAGAAAATAGGAAAATTTGAGGAAATACCCATAATTTTTTTTAAAGAATTAATAATAAAATGGAAGAAAAATAATTTTTTCAATAATTTTATCCAAGTTCCTTGACATTATTGTTTATTAAATAATAAATTGATTTTGGTTTGCACAACGTAAAATTTTCTGTCAGAAAATGAAAACAAATAATTGACATTTTGTGCCGCTAGCGCTAACTCTTTCGTTTGGTTTTCACGCCGGCGAAAAAGTATGACGCTGACTCGTGACTCTCTGGTTGCGTTTAGACTCTAAGAGTCTTATTATTTAATAAAGAATAATGTCAAGGAACTTGGATAAAATTATTGAAAAAATTATTTTTCTTCCATTTTATTATTAATTCGTTAAAAACATCCACAATCTTTGAAAATATTAGTTTTTTTAAAAGCACTGCCATATGTTTTGATATAAATTCTCATTGAAATTTGGTAGCACTGTTGATTTTTACCTAAAATATGGCAACTCAATTGAGAGCAAGAGAGAAATTTTGAGTATGACGCTGAGCAAAAATGAATAAAATCTATTCTAGCGTCATGCCGCTAGACGCGAACGTCAGACGTCGCGATTTCCTGTTGCCTATAAGAAACACACGGCAAACGACTGTCGCTGACTCTAGACTCTATGGTTGCGTTTAGACTCTTAGCGTTAGCAGCACAAAATGTCAATTATTTGTTTCATTTTCATTTGGCAGAAAATGTTACGTTGTGCAAACCAAATTCAATTTATTATTTAATAAACAAGCACTTCTGATTTTTTCCTAAAATATGGCAGCTCAATTGAGAGCAAGAGAGAAAATTTGAGTATTAGAAAGAGTACATGTCCCGTTCTCGTATGAACTAGGATTATTGACTTCGCACTACAATTAACAAAATGGCGGAATTTTTTTTTGGAAAATCGCCTTCACCGATTGTCTTTATCCTAGTTCATACGATAGCTATACACTCACAGAGAAACGTTCCAAAATTTGAAATCGATTGGGTTATTAGTTTTTGAGTTATCGTGCCCGCCATTCTTAAATAACTGATTCGAGAAAAATGCGTTTAAAGTTTGAGAATCACTCTTGCCGTCACTTGGTGCTGACACAATAAATCGACTATAACTTCAAGAGTTCTTGAGATGTTCACTTGAAATTTCGTAGGGATATTCTTGAATTAGTGTAGATGCGAAAAAACAAATAAAATTTTTTTGGCACCGAGAATGGGGGGATACGGTTCGATATTACATATATAAGACCAAATCTGCTTGCATTGACGAAAATGCGATGGAAAATAATATTTCTGATGGTGTGTGTGGCCCTGAGATGTCAACGTCCGGCGCTAGAGAATATAGCCTTAAAAGTCAAACTTTGAGTAGCAAAATGGAACATTTAGAGGACCTGAATTTCAACCACACTGATAGCGGTGATAATTACCAGGCTACGACTATTTTGCCGAATGTGCCCCATTAAATGCCGACGCTACCCCGGGTAGGGGCACATTCGGCGAATTTAAAAAAAGAAAAAAAAACGGTAAAAGTGTTTAACTAATAATAATTTATTATATGTTTTTGGTAATAGTTTTTATAATTAATTATCAGAGGACAATAATCAGCCATAAATTATTTATATCTGTTGAATAAGTACTGAGATATAGAGCTCTAAACAAAAAGTGCCGAAGGTGCCCAAGTCTCCCCTATAATGACGGATAGTAAAGACGCCATAAAAGCAATAACTTCCAAAACAGTTAAATCGAATGACTCACTTGACGATGAGAATACAATTACGGACAGTAGGTCTACTAAAGGAATTGGTAAACATTATTAAAGATAAATCGGAAGAACTGAAATAACTTCCATCAGAGATTAAGGACGAAGAAATAAATTTGGAACTGAAGCGGATTATTCGAATATGTGAAACCATTATAAAGAAAGCGGGATTATCTGGAATTTTATTTTCCACTCTTCGCGAAGAACTCTAGATTGTATAATTTTGCATTGGTGGAAATCTACAATGAAGCCAATTATTTAATTGGCGAATGTGACGAATCGAGATTCTTAAAGAAATTCTTTTTAAAAATCCACTCATTTTTGAAGTTAAAAAAATCATTGGATCATTAAAAATATATTCTTTATATACCCTATGTATACCGATCGTCATATCTCGACTAATTTGTTAACACGTTACAGGTCACAATCATCACGAAATTTTTCATGTAGGACCGGTTCTGAATAGCCCTTATTGTTTTTGGTAAAGATCGGTGAATATTTAGGGGAAATGGACCAAAAAATTTATTTTTGTCTGTTTTTTTTTGGTCTCTCTACAGGCCACAAAGGGTCTGACCAAGGAATAAACATAACTATTTTGAAGACGATCGGGCAATATTTAGCAATTTAAATCAATACAGTCATTTGTGTTAAAAATTAAAAAAAAATCTATGGCGTATATATTTACTCCTGAAGGATATATATCCAAGAGGAGTGGTTGACCTTTAAATTGATACTAATTATATTGTCGTATGTACTCGGATGTAGGAGTTACACTTAAATATTTACCGGTGCAAATATTATTTAGAAACTCATTACCACACTAGAGGGTGAAAATATAGCGCTGGTCGCTTTTGAAATTTTCCTTGAGCTTCCAGTTATGGTCAAGGACAACGTCTATAATTTTCGGTAATGATCAGACTTCTCATCGGGGAAGAGAGTGCAAATATCACGAAATATTGCACATGCTCGGAATAAACATCCGCAGAAAGTTAGAGTTGCGTGGTAGTTGTGTAGGGTATCGGCCCCGACCGACTATACTGCTCAGCTCGCTGGTTAATTTTTAGTTTCATAAAAGCATGATGAATCTTAGGAACATATTTTTGAAAATCCAAAGTCTTAACAGAATATACTTTTTAGGACTCAATATTTTTATGAGTCATATTTTTTTTTAAATCAACAGATTGATTATTTCAAAAAAAGGTTTAGCTTCTTATTGAGGAAAATTATTTCAACGAACTTTGTGTGTGTGTGTAGGTTTTAACATAAACAAATATTAATTTAATTGTTTATTTTTTTCTTGTTTAATAATATTAATTTGTTATAACAATAACGTTCGTTCTATGTATATATATAGACTCTATATATATAATTAATATGTTTACTAATTTAATAATTATTATTTTTTTTATTATTAATTTTTATAACTACGAGTATTTGGTTGGTTGCTGTTTGTTCTTGGATTTGTTTGTGTTTTTTTTTTCAATTTATGCTTTTAATTTGAATTTTTACTAAAATTATTATTTTTTTTCATCTTTTTGTTTTTATTTGGAAAACTCTACAAATGTTTGTTTATTTTTTTTTCTAAGTGTACTATTTATGTTGTTGTTATTTTTATTCGGTTTTTGTTCTAAGTCTAAAAGTATTGATTTTGCCATATTTTTCGTTTTCATTTATTTTCTGCTATTTGTTTTTGGTTTTATAGTTGTTTGTTGTTGTTGTTCTATTTAGCTTAATATTTAGTACCACAGTCGAAGAGAGTTTGTTTTTTGCTTGCTGTTTGTGTTACTGTTTTAGAATTTGAAATAGTTAATTTTGTTTTTGGATAAAATTGGTTTCTTCATCTGTTATAGAGAGGGTGTCAAATAATTTTTTTAAAATTTTAAGAAATTAGTGCTTTTGAAATTAAAAGAAAAAAACAAAATATAGAGATTAATTTTTAGTTGTGTGTGTATGTATTAGTGAGTTTATGGGAAACCATCATTACCATACGTGGATTGAAAAAAATATATTCTGAAAAATCTGCACCTCATTGGCGACTGGAAAAAAATTTGGAGCTTGAAAAAATAATTTTAAAAAATCCACACTTAATTGGTGCTTGAAAAAAATATTTAACGAAATCTTTGAATTATTTGAGGCTGGAAAAAATATTAAAAACATATTTTATCAAATCCTCGCCTTATTGATGTTTGAAAAAAATATTGTAAAAAACCCCACGAAAAATATTTTTAAAAAACCCACACCTTTACGAAAAAAAATATTTTTTATGAAAAAATCCACCTTTTTCTGGTGCTTGGAAAAAATAAACCCACACCTTTACGAAAAAAAATATTTTTTTATGAAAAATCCACCTTTTTCTGGTGCTTGGAAAAAATAAAAAAAAATATTTTATCAAATCCTCGCCTTATTGATGTTTGAAAAAAATATTTTAAAAAACCCCACGAAAAAAATATTTTTAAAAACCCCACACCTTTACGAAAAAAAATATTTTTTTATGAAAAAATCCACCTTTTTCTGGTGCTTGAAAAACTATTTAACGAAATCTTTGAATTATTTGAGGCTGGAATAAATATTAAAAAAATATATTTTAAAAATCCTCGCCTTATTGATGTTTAAAAATATTTTAAAAAACCCCACGAAAAAATATTTTTAAAAACCCACAACTTTACAAAATAATATTTTTTATGAAAAAATCCACCTTTTTCTTGGAGCTAGAAAATGTTTTTTTACAAAATCTTTGAATTATTTGAGGCTGGGAAAAAATAAAAAAAAAATATTTTAACAAATCATCGCCTTATTGATGTTTGAAAAAAAAATTTTTAAAAAAACCCCACGGGTTATTGGTGACCGAAAAAATATTTTTAAAAAACCCACATCTTTACGGAAAAAATATTTTTTATGAAAAAAATCCAACTTTTTCTTGGAGCTGATTTCCCATAAACAAGCCAAAACTGTGTGTTTTTTAGTAATTTTTATATTTCTGGTTTCCTTAATTGTTTTTGTAGTGATTTGTTTATGAAATTTCTCAGAGCAAGAGGAAGAATAAAGTAATTAAGTACGTAATAATAAATATCTTTTTTATATTATTATTAATAATAATAATTTCTTCTAATATTTTGTCTAAACTTAATTTTTTTATTTCTTGTTAACTTATTTGGTTTTGCTTCGTTTTTTTCTATATTTTTTGCTTTTTTTTTTGGATTTTTTTTGTAATGTTTTAACATTTTTTTTTGATCGAGGAATTTTTCTTCATGCGTCTTTGCTTTTTTGGAAAATTCCAAAAAAACTATAACCTTTTCGTTTTCTTTTTTAATATTTATGATTATTACCAATAATCATAACGTTGTTTTTGTTGTTGCTGCTGCTGTAGTTGTAGCTGCTGTTTCCATTGACCACCTTGATATTTTCAACTATTAAAACTTAATAAAAACATAAAACGATTATAATAATTCAACAAAGTATTGAAATCAAATGGTCATAGCTCTATATTGGTGTTTAATGTTGATTCCAATACTTTACTGGATGCATTGGTAAAGGCCGCACAATTTGTGTTCGACATCCATTCGAAATCTTTAATGGTAGCCTGAAAGTAGAAAGAAAAAATTAAGATAATTAATTGTTGGTTGAAATTTTAAATACAACATGTTAAACCCATAAAAATTTATTATCATAATTTCATCAATTATTATAATTTCATCGCTTAAATATTAACCGATCAACAATAGGGGTTTTCTTTGGCCAAAGACCGCCCTATATTCAAAATTTCGTGACGATTGGTCCATAACTGTGACCTCTATCGTGTTTACAAATTAGGATGGACAGACCGACGGACACTTATATTTAGATCGACTGATGGTCGAGTTATGACGATCGGTATACTTGGTATACTATACCAAGTTGTACCAAATTCGGTACTATTTAGTACACATAAGTGCGAAATTTCAAAACTTCCTAAATACCCCAATCCTACACTCCAACATAATTTTTATCCCAAATATCAGGATTCCAGCTCTATTGGTTCTCCTAAATTCAAATTGTATCAAATAAAGTACAAATTCAAATTGTATCAAATTTAGTGTCATATAGTACACATAAGTTCAATTTTCCAAAACATCCATACCTCAGTCCTACACTCCGACAGTAATCTTAATTCCAAATTTCAGGATTCCAGATCTACCGGTTCATCCAAATTTAGTACAATAAGTACAAATTTCCATAACTACTTACATCATACTATCCAATAGAAATCGTATATCCCAATTTCAGGATTCCTGGGAGATCAGTTCACTCAACTCAAATTGTACCAAATTTAGTACCTATTATTACAAATTTCCAAAATCTACAACCTAATCCAACAGTAATTTTAATTCGAAATTTCAAGATTCCATCTCTATCGAGTCAACCAAAATTTAAATTGTATCAAATTTAGTACCACTTAATGCCCACAAGTACAAATTTTCCAAAACTACCTACATACCCCAATCCTAAAATTCAACAGTAAACTTAATTACAAATTTCAGGATTCCAGCTCTATCTGTTCACCTGAATCTAAATAGTATCAAATTTAGTACCATTTGGTAAACATTAATATAAATTGCCGTTACTACCTACCTCAACAACCCAATGGAAATCAAATTTCAGGATTTTATATCTATCAAATTTAGTACACATAAGTACACATTTGCAAAACTTCCTACATACCCCAATCCTACACTTCAACAAAATTAACCTTAATTCCAAATTTCAGGATTCAAGCCCGATCGGTTCACCTAAATACAAATTTACCGAATTTAGTACAATTTTCCACAACAATTCAATTCTACAATTCAGTACTAATTTTATATCCAAATGACAGAGTTTCAGTACAATTTAGTACTTTTTGTACACATAAGTACAATTTTCCAAAACTAACTACATATTCGTATACTACACTCCGACGGAAATGTTTGTTTCTAATTTCAGCTCATCATCTTTCATCCAAATTCAAATTGTACCAAATTTAGTACTGGTTTCGTATACATAAGTACCCACTTCCAAAACCAAACCTCCCTATATTAACCCTACTTTTCAACCTTAATTCGCATTCCAAAATTTCAAGTTGTACCTCTATCCATTCACATGCTACGAAATTGTACCAAATTTAGTATATTTTAGTACTTTTGGGATATTTATAGTTCAAATTAAAAATAAACACTTAGGTACATCTATAATACAGACCATGGGTGGCCCTCATTCTAAATTTAAGAGTTCTAGCTCTACAGGTTCGCGAAATACAAATGGTACCATATTTAGTACTATTTAGTTCCGTTCTAGTACGAGTTTTCAAAAACCCAGCCTATTCAGACACCTTCGGGCAAAGACTCACCCTCATTCAAAATTCTAGCTTCACTTGTTTCGTCTAGGCGTTAATGAATAGTTAAGTCAGTCAGTGTTTAAAAATTATCCATGTTTAAAGTCATTCTTGACATACTGTATCTGTCGACAACACCTCCTCCTATACTAAATGACTGAATGAAGGCCACCCACCATCACCCCTCTTTTGATTCAATTACATTGATGAGGGCAACTCTACAAATATGTTGCCTTCAGTTGTTTTGTGTTTACTTTCAAGCCGGGCGCGTGTGATTTGTTGGCAGTTTCGCGAGTCGCGTTTTTTCTGTTTAATTTCGATAATAATTTCATTATCCATCATCTGTAAAGTTTTATTATTAGTTTAAATCAATTCAGTGAATCCGATATTGTTTTCAAATGGTCAATTTTATCGCGATTTTAGTTTTATGCGTAGATTTGTTTTATTTGCAAGTTGTCCATCTTCTTCTTCCTCTTTGGTGTTTCATTGTGCGTTTGTGTTCTTTTGCCCCCATGTCATTATCAATGTTTGGAGGCATCTCCTTGTAAATCAAAGTTATTGGCAAAGTGAAGTGAAAAGTGTTTGATACAAGTGTTCTAATTAAATTATAATTTGTAAAAATTATTGTACATATAATTATATGCCGATATAAAGTGTTGTCTGTATGTTCAATAAAATGGGGCTATGTGTTTTTTCTTCTATCTGTTTTTTGTTTACATAGGTTAGTGGCCATAGGTCGTGGTTTCGTTTGTTTACGTTTTTCGTGTCATCCTCGGTCGGTCGTCTGAACAATCGTTGTCGTCGCAGTCGCCGCCGCTGCCACTTTCATCGTTTGATCTCTCTATGACTCTCGTGATCTTAGGAGAGTAAGGCAGTGGGGCATGAGCTAGCTTGTCTTCAAGGTAAGAATTTTGTTTTATGTTAAGCAGGTTGGAAATGAAAAAAATCTAGGGCTTGTTGTTGGTTAAAAAAAATATTTAAAAAAAATCAAGGCCTTGGGTGGTTGAAAAGATATTTTTTCAAAAAAAAATTACACATTATTAGCGGTTGAAAAAATATACGCCTTTTTGGTAGTTCCAAAAAATATTTTTATTTTGGAAAAGTATGTTTGAAATAGTATGTTTTTTTAAATCTCCGCCTTGAAAAAATATTATTAAAAAATTTACTCCTCGAAAAAATATTCAAAAAAAATATCGACGCATTGAAAAAAATATTTTCTAAAATATATTTTTTTTAATCTACGCCTTGAAAAAATATTTTCAAAAAATCTACTCCTTTAAAAAATATTTTTAAAAAATTTACTCCTCGAAAAAAATATTTTTAAAAAATTTACTCCTCGAAAAAAATATTTTTAAAAAATCTACGCCTTGAAAAAAATATTTTCAAAAAATCTACGCCTTTAAAAAATATTTTTAATAAAATTACTCCTCGAAAAATTATTTTTAAAAAATCTATGCCTTGAAAAAAAAAGAAATGGTATGGATAGTCTTTGAAAAAAAAAATATTTCTAAAAAATGCATACTTAATGGTTTAATTCTTAAAATTCTTTAGCTTCTTATTCCCTCGGCCTTATGGCTAAAGAGGGTATATACCCTTTGCTACGACAAACATATGCCTCATCGAAATATTGGGTGTAGAATCCATGTATTGACAGCATATTGTGTGACAGGGATTTTGGTCTAAATCCGTGTCACACAATTTCAAACTTTGCACATTGCAATATTTCTTCCAAACATAGTACAAGTTAGAAAATGGGAAAAATCGGTCCGCTCATTCTAGTAGCTTCCCCTCAATATGGTCAAAATTGTGCTGAAAATTAATTTTATAATATCACGCGAACGGACTGTCCGATTTGAACTTTATTTTACACATATCATAATATTTTAATCATAACTGTAAATTGTTGAATGATGGAGCTTATTGGCCCATTCCTTCCAGTAGATCCCCCACATAGGGTGAACATTTCCAAATCTCATATGTCTAATATAATCGAAATGTTTACCTTACCTAGATTTTGTCCGAAGATTGGGCCCATTGGTCAACACCTTCTGGTACCTCTCCTGCAACGTGTCTAAAGTGTCAGAAAATTTGTTAATATAATAGAAAGTGAATGGTATGTCCGATAATACAATTGCCAAACCTAGCCTAAGCCCGAAGATGAGGCCCATATGATCTCTCCTTCTGGTACCTCCACCACAAAGATCCACATTTTGAACATTTAATCCAATAACAATCAAACAGATAGCAGAAGCCTAATCCTCTCAACTTACCAACCTGCTTGAGGAACGCACTCCTTGCCCCGATAATAATATAGAAGCACAATGGCAAAGAATTGCCCACTACCTACAAACTGCAAACTAAAGCAACACTTGGGTACCAAAGACCATCATCAAGAAACCCGTGGTACGATTAGGAGTGTCGTAATGCTACTAGTTGAAAAACGCAGCGTTACCTGCAAATATGGAGGAATGCACGAGAGAATTATGGAGAGAAAAGTATTTTCCAAAGAAAAACGTGAGCGTGAGTATATCAAAAAGTACAGGAGTCAGAATGAAGTCCGGAAATTTTACCAACGGATAAAACACAAACCGAAGGCTTTGTTGCAGACAATCCTCCTGTAGAAATGGAGAAGGAAACCTGGTGAAAAATACAGACAGTGTGTTGAGGATCTGGAAGGAGCATTCTGAAAAGCTTCTGGTATCAAATAGTGGAGGTGGAGAAGATATCCCAGAACCAATAGATGACGGTGTAGATTGTATACCACCTTGCCAAGATGAGGTCAGAATAGCAATTAATCGGCTGAAGAATAATAAAGCTGCGTGTACCGAACTATTCAAGACCGGTGGTCAGATGCTGGTCAGGAGCATGCACCAGCTGATTAGTACAATTTGGATAGAGGAATGCATGCCCAATGATTGGAACCTCAGCATCCTGTGTCCTGTGCACAAAAAAAGAGACAAGGCGATATGTGCCAACTATAGAGATATAAGCCTCCTTCCCTTCGCATATAAAGTGAAGTAAACGACTGAAGCCTATGGTCAATGACATTATTGGAACATACCAATGCGGCTTCAGACCTGGCAAATCCACCATTGACCAGATTTTCACACTGCGTCAAATGCTGGAAAAGACGCACTAAAAACACATCGACACTTTCCACCTATTCGTCGACTATAAAGCCGCATTCGAGGGGCCTATCCGTTCAGAGGCCATGTCCTGGATAACTTTAACTAGCACAAGGTCAGCAATTAGAGTCGGAAAGGATCTCTCGGAGCCAGTCAATACCGTCGAGGGTTCAGACATGGTGACAGTTTGTCGTGTGATGTTTTTAACATTCTGCTGGAAAAGGTAATACGAGAGCCAAAGGCGAACAGAAATGTCACTCTGTACACCAAACAACACATGTTACCCGCCTACGTCGATGACATCGACATTTTGGGTCGAACATTGCGATCGGTAACATCTACATTTGAACAAATTGAAAAGGAGTCTGCCAATGTGTGTCTGGCAGTAAATGACGAGAAGACCAAGGTTATGATATCAACGCGCAAGGCGTTCAGTAGACTCGGACCCACTGTGGAACTTGAGAACTACAGCTTCGAGGTAGTTAACGATTTTATATTCATTGGTACCACCATAAATAAAAATAAAGACACCAGTTTTGAAATTCGGAGGAGAATAGTGTTGGCCAACAGATGCTACTATGATCTATGTAAGCAATTCAGAATCAAGGCTACCTCCCGCCAGACCAAACTCACACTATACCATACGCTGATACTACCCGTGCTAGAATATGGGTCAGAAGCATAGCTACTTTCGCAAGCAGATGAGGAAGCTGAGAGAAAAATTATCCGAAAGATCTATGGGCCGATCTGTGTTGACGGTGAATATCGCCGTCGAATGAACCATGAGTTGTACCAGCTATTCTCGGACATCGACATTGTTAGACGTATTGAGCTGCAGCGACTACGTTGGCTAGGTCATGTTGTGAGAATGGATGAAAATGCCCCAGCCCAGAAGGCATATAAAAGCGAACCAGCTGATGGTTCATGCAGAAGGGGAAGGCCTCGAATAAGATGGAAAGATCAAGTGGAAGACAACATTTCGGCTTATGGAACAAATGTTCTGTCACAAGCCAGATAAGTAAGTAATATTAAGGTCGAATATTGGACCCATAGGTCCTCTCTGATACTTGTTTTCTTCAAAACAAAGTTTTACCACATTTTTTGTACAATACCCTACACGTTCTTTTAGTATACTTTTATAAGTAATTTAATATATATATATATATGTATATATACATTTGTGTTACAAACTTACCATATGCATGGAATATACAGCCACAACAACTAGAACATGCATTATGTTATGGGAATTCAAATAGAAATCAACCAAACCGGGAAGCCATTTTTCAGGAATACGCATTGCACCAATGGCACCGCCAAAAATCGACACAACATCCTGAAAGCAAACAAAATAGTTTTTTAGATTGATTCAGAACAAAAAATATAAATAATATATTATTGACCTTCCATAATGGTTATTTTATATTCCTATAATGATTATTGTATACATATTTTATAAAATGCGTAAATAACCTGCCTTTCGGACCTAAGCTTATGTATATAAATTTCAACAAGTAATACTTAAATCCCACGCACTCTTTAAAATCAAAGTAAAGAAAAAATATGTAGGTTATTTTGAAAATAAAAGCTTATACACAATATTGCTTGTTTTTTTAACTTCCACACATATTTTCTATATTTTGAGGGTTTAAGGACTTTGCCATCGCATCATTCACACTGTTGTTGCTGTTGTCGATGTTCTCGTAAACCTTTCACTAGTTATTGCTGTTGTTGTTGAACGGGTTAATGATGTGGAAAATGAATGGCATGGATGTTTTTTTTTTTTCTCCAACAACAACAACGACGTCTAGTAAATCTTTGAATGACCTTAATTTAAGAGTGTTGCTTGGTATCCTTTCCTTTCGTTTTTTTTTCATTTTTGAGGAATTTTTCTGGTGTTGATGTTTCCGCGGTCGTTTATTTGCCACCTTATTTGGTCCCTGGTCTATGTTTGCCCCCATCCATTAGGTTACTAGTTTGGGTTTGGAAATGTTTCGTTGAAAAGAAGAAGAAGAAACTGAAAAAAACTGTGTTAAAAATTCATTAACACAATACGGATCCTAATGATGTATTATGCTTGATTTATTATGGTGTGGCCTGTTTGGGCGATGATGTCGACGAGCTCGGGTTTACTGTGAAGATGTGTGTGTTTTTATGTATATTTTGCATACTTTAAGTAATTTAGTGTGTGCACGGCGATAAAGGAGATTTGTAGACAAAGTTTTTTTTTTATGAGGGAAAAATGGGTTACGCCATAAGTAGGTGAATGACAATATTAAAATCGCCAGATATTATTTTTATAAACTCCGCCATATTTACGATGTGTATTTATGATTTTGTTTGCATAATCTTGAAACAATAGTCGGAGAGCCCATAAGGTTTTCATTCAGATAAAAATCTACTTCGTTCCAGCCATGTCTTTTAGTTGAAATGGAGATAGAGCTCGCAATATTCAAGGTAGAATTTTGAAGTTTTTCCCTCGTTCTAACAATGCTTCTGTCAGTCCGTTTATTAAAATCATGATAGACGTCGCAATATCGGAGATATAACTTCGAAAACTTGCACCAAAGACCACCGACAAGAAACCCGTGGTACGATCAGGAGTGTCGTAATGCAATTTATGAGAAAAATGCAGCTTATAGGACAACACTGCAGACTGTAGCAATGTGAGAGTAAATTATCGGGAGAAAAGGAAAAACATATTTTCAAAAAAAGACAGAACATGAAAAACGTGAGCATAAGCAAATCGAGATGTACATGAGTCAGAATGAAGTCCGGAAATTTTACCAACGTGTAAAACACCGAACCGAAGGTTTTGGTGCAGACACATCCTCCTGTTGAGATGAAGATAGAAAGCTGGTGACTGATATAGATAGCGTGTTGAGGGTCTGGGAGGAGCATTTTGCAAAGCTTCTGGTATGCAATAGGAGATGGCGGAATAGAGTGTATACCACCAAAGCAATTAATCGGCAGAAGAATAATAAAGCAGAAGGTGCCGATGGATTACCAGCCGAACTATTCAAGACCGGTGGTTAGATGCTGGTCAGGAGCATGCACCAACTGATTAGCACAATTTGGTTAGAGGAATACATGCTCACTGATTGGAACCTCAGCATCCTGTGTTCCGTAATCAAAAAAGGAGACAAGATGATATGTGCCAACTATAGAGGCAGAAGTCTCCATCCCATCGCATATAAAGTGCTACCAGGGTTGCTGTGTGAACGATTGAAGCCAATGGTCAATGACATTATTGGACCATACCAATGCGGCTTCAGAAGCTTCAGACAAGGTGACAAATTGTCGTGTGGCCTGTTTAATATCCTGCTGGAATAGGTCACACGAAAGGTAAACCGAGATGACACTTTGTACACAAAATAACGCGTGTTACTCGCTTACGCCGATGACATCGATACAATGGGCCGAACATTGCAAATGGTAACAGTCACCTTGAAACGAATTGAGAAGGAGTCTGCCAAAGTGGGTCTGGCAGTAAATGGCGAGAAGACCAATCTGATGGTATCAACGCGCAAGATGCCCAGTAGACTCGTACCAACTGTGGAACTTTAAAACTACAACTTGGGAGTAGTGAACTATTTTATGTACCTCGGTACTGCCACAAACAAATTAATTTTGAAATCCGGAGAAGAATGGTGTTGGCCAACAGATGCTACTATGGTGTGAGTAAGCAATTAAAAAGCAAGACCACATCGCGCCTGACCAAACTCACAGTCTACAAGAAGCTGGTACTACCCTCGCTGTTGTATGAACCAGAATAATTGGTGCTTGCGCAATCTGCTGAGGCAGTTCTTGGAGTGTTTGAGAGAAAAATTATCCGAAAGATCTATGGACCGATCTTCGTCGACGGTGAATATCGTCGTCGAATGAACAATGAGTTGTGTCATCTATTCTCGGACATAGGCATTGTCAGAAGTATCGAATCATGCCCCAGCACAAAAGGCATATAAAAGCGAATCATCTGATGGTTCACGCAAAAGGTGAAGGCCATGAATTAGATGGAAAGATCAAGTGGAAGACAACATAGCCGAACATTGTATTTCTAACTGAAAAAAAAACTGAGGGCAAGACCGGCGCGCCTGGAAATCTTTATTTTAAGATCGGCTTATGGAACGAAAGTTCTGTCACAAGCCAGCTAAGTATGTAAAGGTCTCATTCCATTCCGATATTTTGTCAATGTGACCATAATTAGTCAATGTGACCATAATTAGGAATTGTATGTTCTTGCAGAGGGAACAACATATTTCCATATTTGGACATTGGCTCCATATAAAGCTCCCGTCCCGTAATTATCCTAGACGTATTGCTAATGAGTGTGGCTGTAACTTGATATTATGGGTTCTTAGGGGGTAAACACTTCTACGATGAGAATTTTGAATATGGTTCATATTTTGACATAGTATTTCCCTATAAAGGCCCCGCCCAATTTAAGTATATTAAGGGTCTTAAGCGGATTATTTGCAAAAGAAATGTCTGCAATTTCCAGTTTCTGGTATGGTAAAAAAAATATTTTCTCCGAAAAATTCTCAGTATAGGACCATGTTTGGCATAGCCCCCATATATAGAATCCGATCGATTTTAAATATTTATATGATCCTAGCTGCTGATCCTTTTCCATTCTAAGTGACTGCAATTTGTCATTTTAAAATCTTTGTGGATAAAAAACTCGAAAAAAATTGTCAGTACATCTCCAATTTTTCAAATAGATCCAATTTTAAGTATTTCAATGGTGTTAAGAGCAATCTGCAACAGAAGTGACCTAATTTGGCATTCTGGATTATTGATTAGTAAACAATTTATTTTTAGAAAATGTTTAGTATAGGACGACGTTTTGGCAAAGCCATTCCCATTTAAAATATTAATATGATCATAGGACCCGAAGTGACTGCAATTCTTCATTTTAGGATCTTGGCGGGTAAGACAACTTTTTGGAAAAAAATTGTTAGTATAGCTTCACATTGCCCTCATAAAAATATCCGCCCTATTTTTGGTATTTTTATGGTACTAAGCACATTTAACCATGATTGCGGACTTTCGGAGGATAAAATCTTGTCCACAGAACATTTTAAATATAAGTCCACGAGACTCCGCCTCGTTTTCGTTATGTTAATGGTTCTCGGTGGATTTTCCAATCGAAGGTACTTAGGGTTCCTATTGGGTTAAATACATCCTTAAAAATAATCACATTTTGAGTGTGCGCATTTCCAACCAAAATTGACCGTAATTTCGAATTCGCAGTTATTCGGGGGTAAACAACTTCTTCGCAGATAAAGTTTGATGTAGGTCTACGTTTTGGTTGAATTATAATAATCGCATTATTGGTTTTGTCTTTGAAAATAATGTTCAATGTAGATCGATGTTTTGACATAGCCCCATATAAAGGCCCAGCCCCATTTTCGGTATTTTGATAGACTTATGTCTGAGAGTCTAAAAAGTATCTTTGAGGAAAAAAGTCAATAAAGTTCCATATTTTGACATAGTTCTTATATGAAGGTCCTAACATCTTCCCCATATAAGGGTTATAGGTATTCTGGTGGTCCTGGACGCATTTCCAAATCAAAATTAGGGGTCTCTAATATAAAGTATCGACCCCACCTTGAAGTTTTCAGCCGAATTTCCCATACTAAGTCGGTAGAAAATAACCTAATTTACAATGTAGGTCCCTTGTATTTTGAATGTCCACCTCATGGTGGGGGCCGAATTAACTAACGTTTTTATTTCTTTATTTCTAGCTTTGCCCCCAGAAACCTTTTTAAAATAATTATTGCCTTGGTTCAATTTTTAAAATCGTATTTTATAACCCATTTTTCTTCTGTGTTACTTTTTCCCACTTGAAACAATTTGTATTTTCCTTCGCCACCATCCTGATGATTTGAATAATTTTCTCTAAAAGTAAAGTCATTTATATGCTGTTGTGTGAAAGTTTTGTTTACCTTAAACTTCTAGGGAAAGTTTTTCAATGTGTTTCTCTCTCCCTCTCTTCTTTTTGTTCTCGTGAAAATTTTGCAGCAAATGAGCTTTGTAATTTATTTTTTTCTTGAAAATTATAAAAATTTGCAAAATTGAAATGATTACATAAATAAAGAAAGGTGTCTAATGTTTCTTTTTCTTTGCGTGCGATATGATACAAAAAAGATTTATTGTCAGATTTTAAGAGCAATTTGTTTTGTTGTTGCATAAAATATTGTATGTTGAAGGAAAAAATGATGTTTTTGAAATGATTAATTATGATTATCGATTTTGTTTGCTTTTGACCCAAAAAGAAAATTGATATTTCTCACATGACGTATTTGAATATCCTATTATGGGATATTGAGATATCAATTCCAAGGAGGCCAAGGAAGGTATGATGAATTGGGTGCTTATTTAGCATCTGCTGTTGTATTTTTAGATTTCTTTTGATTTAACTAAGTAGTGATGGTCAAATCCTAATCGCCGTTGATGTACAGAACTCTGCTGCAGTATCTTTAATAGTATAACGATTTAGGCTCATAAAACTTCGGTTTTTGGAACAATGTGACCTACATATTTTTCTAACTCATAATATCCACTTCTCATCAAGGCATATTACGAAGACTCATTTTTATACCCTCCACCAAAGTATGGAGGGTATATTAGTTTTGTTTAATCATTTCGGACCCTATAAACTATATATATTTTTGATCATCATTGAATTCTATGACGATTTAAGCATGTCCATCTGTTGTAAGCTGCAGGCAGGTCAAGTTCTAAGATGGGTAATATCGGTCCACGTTTAGGCATAACTCCATATAAGGGTACCCCCCAATTTTCGGGTACCCCCCAATTTTCGATTTTGAAGTTCTTGAGCGCGTTTTTCAACTGAATTCGCTGAAATTAGGTACTTTGAGTTCTTACTGGGTAGCAAATCTCTCCACTAAAAATATAGGTAATTTTTTCGGGTAGCCCCCATATAAGGGTACCCCCCAATTTCGGTATTTTGGGGGTTCTTGAACGCGTTTTCAACCAAATTCTTTGTAATTGTTTTTTTTTATAGCAGTATATGGTAACAAACCTCCCTCTTAGAAATCAATAATATTCGCCAGCTTTTAGGGGTAGTCCCAATAAAACCCCCTTTTTTGTACCCTTCACCACACTGTGGTACAAGGTATTATGTATTTGTACATATGTTTGTAACAGGCAAAAGTAAAGGAGATAGACACATGGTTCCTTTTGAGAATATGCATAGAATCACTTTCTGAGTCGTTGTATGCACGTCCGTCTGTCCGTTCGTCCGTCTGTCCATGTTAAATTGTAAAAAAAGTACAGTCCGAATTTATGATCCGAATTGGATGAAATTTGGCATAGGTCACTTATTTGGCCCAAGGACGAACCCTATTAAAATTGAGAAAAATCGGTTCAGATTTAGATATAGCTCCCATATATATATATATATATATATATATTCATTTCATTGAAATTTGGCATAGGTCACTTATTTGGCCCAAGGATGAACCCTATTGAAATTGAGAAAAATCGTTTCAGATTTAGATATAGCTCCCATATATATATATATATATATATATATATTCATCCGATTTAATGTAAATGGTGTACCAAAGTCCCTATATATCTTTCGATTTGCACGAAATTTGGCATAGCGTAATGAATTAAGTCTAGAATGATGTATGTTAAGTTTCCTGAAAATCGGTCCAGATTTAGATATAGCTTCCACATATATTTTCGTCCGATTTAATGTAAATGGTGACCAGTGTTGCCAAAACTCTGTTGAGAAAAAATGCTAGATTTTGTTGAAAAAAATGCTAGAAAGTGCTAGAAATTTTAAAAAAGTGCCAGAAAAAAGTGCTAAAAATTAAATGAACAAAATTGTTAATATGTAATAATGAAATATTCATCAGAGACCCCATTTATTCTTAAAGGCTACTCCTTGTCGATTTAGCCATGTCCATCCGATTGAGGTCGCAATATTGAAAACAGAGTTTTGGAATTTTGCCCATATATTGCACTACTCCTAGGACATGTGGAATTGGAAATTAAATATATCGGTCTTTTTTGTGTACAACATACCCAATATTTGATTTTTTTTAAGGATTTGGGCACATTTTGCAACCTATGCGGTTTTGTATTTCGGATTCTCCCTGTGTAGAAAGTCTTCTTACTAAAAATTATCAACATTGGTCCACTTTTAAGCGTAGTCCTCATAAACACGTTTTAAAATCGAATTGCCTTTAATTTGATATTTCAAATTGAGTAAAAAATCTAGTTATCAGAAATTATTAATATATACATATTTAGGGGTTGCTAGTTAACGGCAGCACCCCAATAACCCAAAGTAACTGTAATTAATTGTAATCAATTAATTTCAATCAGACACCCCTTCGAAATACATATGGAAGCTATGGCTTCATCTGCACCAATTTCAACAAAACGCAATAACGCCATTATAGTCTCAATTTGATACGCTGTACAAAATTTCGTGCTAATCGCACAAATATTAGAAATTCGGTGCATCATTAATGCAAAATCGCGTGAGTATATATTTACATTTGGGAGCTATATCGAAATCTGAACCGATTTTTCGGAAACATTTCACTCATCATTCTAGACTCAATTCTGTATTCTATACCAAATTTCGTGCAAATCGAAGGATATAAAGGGACTTTTGTGCACTATTTACCTAAAATCGGCTATACCTAAATCTGAACCGATATTCATGAAATTTAACATAGATCTTTCTAGAAATTTTGCAGTACCATATGCAAAATTTCATGTAAATCGTAGGATATATAGGTACTTTGGAACACCATTTACATAAAATCGGACCAAGATATATATGGGAGCTACATATAACGAAATCTGGACCTATTTTCTCGAAACTCACCACCCATCTTTCTAGACTCAATTCAGTTCGCTATGCCAAATTTCGTGCAAATCGATGTATTAATAGGGACTTTGGTGCACCATTTACATTAAATTGAACGATAATATATATGGGAGCTATATCTAAATCTGAACCGATTTTCACGAAATTTAACACACGTCTTTCTACGCTTAATTCATTACTCTATGCACAAATTTCAAGCAAATCGTAAGATATATAGGGACTTTGGTGCACCATTTGCATAAAATCGGACGAAAATAAATATGGGAGCCACATATATCGGAATCTGGACCGATTTTCTCGAAACTCACCACCCATCATTCTAGACTCAATTCAGTACGCTATGCCAAATTTCGTGCAAATCAAAGGATTAATAGGGACTTTGGTGCACCATTTACATTAAATCGGACGAAAATGTATATGGGAGCTTTATCTAAATCTGAACCGATTTTCACGAAATTTAACACGCGTCTTTCTAGGCTTAATTCATTACCCTATGTACAAATTTCGTGCAAATCGAAGAATATATAGGGCCTTGTGTGCCCTACTTACCTAAAATCGGACGAAAATATATATGGAATCTATATCTACATCTGAACATATTTCCCCAAATAAATAAGCTGTACCAAATGTAATCGAATTCGAATCAAAAATGGGAGTTGTACTTTGTTTACAATTTAACATGACAGACGGACATGCATAAATCGGCTTAAAAAGTGATTCGATGCATATTCTCGAAAGGAACCGTGTGTCTATCTCGTTTCCTTATGCCTGTTACAAACATATGCACAAAGATATAATAATATGTTTGCTGGAATTTTTCTATTTTCAGAAAATTCCAATTCTACTAGCAGACAATGTCATAGTCACCATATGAAGTACCTGCTTACAAATCTACTGTCACTTTTTTAACATTGGAAAATCAAATTCAACATAGGGAAATTTCAATGTGTCAATATGAAATCGAAAAACGGGAAAATTTGTTGGGATGAAACAAAAATTATAAAAAATTACTGAAAAATAGAAAATGCTAAAAAAAGTGCTAGGTGCTAGACCCATTTTTTTGGTGCTAAACGAGTTTAAAAAGTGCTAAATCTAGCACTAAAAGTGCTAAATTGGCAACACTGATGGTGACCCAAAGTCTTTATATATCTTTCGATTTGCACGAAATTTGGCATAACGTAATGAATTAGTTCTAGACTGATGTGTTTCAAGTTTCCTGAAAATCGGTCCAGATTTAGATATACCTCCCATATATATTTTCATCCGATTTATTGTAAATGGTGCACCAATGGTGAAAATCGGTTCAGATTTAAACATAGCTCCTATATATCTTTTCTTCCGATTTTATGTAAATTGTGCACTAAAGACCCAAAGTTTGACCGATTGTCACACAATTTTGTACAATGAACTGTAGTTAATATAAGTGAATATCTGGCAAGTCCCATTGAAATCGGTTCACATTATATATATATATACATATATAGCAACTCTATATCTGAACAAATGAAAAATTTAGTATAGGTTGCAGAATGACATGTTTATGGATCCATTTTCGTGTTTATGGTCCTTCAACGTCTGTTAGGATTCATCTATTGAATATACCCATATAGTCAGCCCCGTCCGCCTTTACTACTTTCCTTACTGGTTTATATTAAAATAGTTATCTGATTTGTTACGCGTTTTGGGTTGGTTTCCAAGGCTTTGTTGTAGTCATTCAAAATAACAAAATTGGAACGTGAGCTTCGAGAATGAACTATATCGGCCCGTGGTTAGGTCTGGTCCCCGTACAATGATACCCACCGATTTTCGTTATTTTTAATATTTAGCGTAAAGAACGTTATTGTGATGCAAAAAAATGTACCCGAGCAGTGTTAGTGTGAATATACGGCCACAGCCCAAAAATTGATCCCGTCGATTTTCCTGATAAGAAAAAAGGATACAAATCAAATTTTTGAATTCAGTGGCCCACAATCTAGAGAAGCTTAATGTTTCGTCCCACAATTCGCAAAAAAAAAAAAAAACAAAATTACAGCACTATTCGAGTATCGCCTCCAGGGACGTACAAATTTTTTATCATTGAATAAATTTTGCAATGCAAGAAAAAGATGATAATCATTTGATGCCAAGTTCGGACTGTATGGCGGATGAATTAAAACTTCCCAACCAAGCTCCCAAAGTTTCAGGCGAGTCACTATAGATGTGGATCGCCTAGCGTTGCCATGGTGTAACATGACACCTCTCCTTTTGGCCAATACTGGCCATTTCTGGTCAATTGCTATATTCAAACGGCCCAGTTGTTGACAGTAGAGATCAGAATTTTGCGTTTGACCATATGGAAGCAATTCATAATAAATAATCCCCTTCCAGTCGCTCCAAATGCATAGCAGAACTTTCCTGACCGTTAGTCCTGGTTTGATCACCGTTTGAAGTGCTTCACCGCTTTTTTACCCCGATCGTTTTAGCACAGGGTTTTCGTATGTGACCCATTTCTCAGCTCCAGTCACCATCCGTGTAAGAAATGGGTATATCTCATTTCGTTTGGAATGAGGATTCGCTGGTGGAAATTCGATCCATCCTATTTTTTCTGTTAAATGGTGTGGCACTCAAACATCGATCTTCTTTATACCCTACACAACTATGTTGTCAGGGTATTATAGCTTTGTGCAGCCCCAAGAGTTTGTAACGCAGCGAAATGTTGGTCCTAGAGCCACCTTTAAGTATGCCAATCGTTATATTTCGACTAGCTGAGTCGATCTAGACATGTGTGTGCGTCCGTCTGTCTATTATAATTTCTAAACACGATACAGGCCACAGTTATGGACCAATCTTCACGAAATTTTGCATGTAGGAAGGGTTCGGCCCAATGAAGACCCCTATTGTTTTTGGTAAAGATCGGTTAATATTTAGGGGACGAAATGGACCAAATACTTCATTTTTGACGGTTTTTCTAGTCGCTCCAGAGGCCGCAATAATGGCCCAAATATTTCGAATTTTCACATGGAGAAGGGGATTGGGCCAAAGAATAAACATGCCTGTTTTAATAAAGATTGGTAAATATTTAGCGGGTCAAATTGACCCTAACTTTTGTGTGAAAAATTACAAAATTTGTATTCTATAGTGTATATATTTACCACTGAACGACATAGACCCGAGAAGTTGACGGTATATTCAAGAGTAGTGGTTGACCTTTAAATTGATACCAATTATATTGTCGTAGGTACTCGGATGCGGGAGTTACAGGTGCTTACGTATTCATATATTATTTAGTAACCTATTACCACACTGGAGGGCGGAAATATAGCGCTGATCGCTTTGAAATGTTCCATGAGGTTCCAGTTATGGTCAAGGACAACGCCTAAAATGTTAGTTGATGATCAAATAATATTTTTCAGATGAAGTGGACCGAAAACTTAATTATTTGTACTTTTCGAGTTGAAAGCCGAATATCACAACACAACCCACAGTGAAGGGAATTTGGACCAGTAATTAGAGGTGCTGTACTGATTATTAGTAACATTTGCTGACCTCTAGCCAGTCAAAAGTGTGCAAATATCGCGAAATATTCCCAGAATATAGAACCACAGAAAGTTAGATTTTCATGGAAGTTGTGTAGGATATCGTATATTCGGCCCCGTCCGACTATACTGCTTCGCTCACTGGTTTGAATCTAGTTTTTTGTGTAAATGTTTTAAAAAAGTTTTATGGTCGATTTTTAGCTCCTGGGTGATGTTACGACTGCTAACATGCCGGTCAACTTCGATCATTTTTCCGATGTTATCGAAAATTTCGACGACCGGCCGAATGGATTTATTTTTGCCCAACCTAATATTTATGGGGGATATCGGTAAATATTTATCTAATATAGATCGAGGTTGAATATGGGAACCGTTTGTCCAATATTTCTGGTAATCAAAGACCTGACAATGTAAACCCATGTTTTGACATATACCTCCTTTAAGGCTCTTGACCTTTTTACGATAAAAAGAACGGTCAGGCCGAAAAAGACGTTCTGGGCAGTTGTTCATTGAAACATTTTTTCCTGTCGTTAAGGTGTTTTCCATACATTCAGTTAGTCTATAAGAATTACGTGGATGTATTTTTGAAGAAGCTCCCCCATCCTCAGCTTGTCAACAAAGACTGCCAGGCATATAAACAAATTCCCGGTCATCTGGTTGTCCACATAGATTTCCCGATCTTCAGTTCATCTGCAAAATCTCTTTTTTTTCTTCAGACAAATATTCTCTGGTCTTCAAACTTAATATAAAACCTTGCATATATTTGTAGGACGTCAAATACCGTTTGTCCTTCACCTCATTCTTTGGAATTGGGAGCTCTACAAGATTCATTACACCGTATTTGTTTGTTCTTAAATTTAGTTAAGAAAAAACCGGCCGGTCAATCTTTAAAAACGTGGCTTCTTTGTCGATCTTGTCCTAGAAATGTATGAGAATTATCCGGAATTTCATTGGAAAATCATTTTGACGGATGAGTTCAATGCAAACGCTTGGGACTTGGAAACCCATGAGTTATTATTTCGACATATTTTATTTCTTTTCTTGCTTTAGCTACTTTTAGGGGCAGCGTGAAAGTACGATCTAAGCTATCGACGACACAGAGTAGCCACTTTACCATTTAGATATGCAAAATTTTAAACCAGTAAGGAAAGTAGTAAAGCCGGACTGGGCCGAATATATGATACCCTTCACCACTTTGGGTATATTCTACATATGTATCCTTACAATTGCTCCCTCGAAGAAACATACTTATGTTTTTCAGACACCTATACTAAATTTAATTACATTCGGGCAGATTAAGAGTCATCTGCGTACCATGGGACAAATTTATGGAAAACTATTTATAGGAAAATTGATATACGGTACCCCTCACTGTTAAAAATTTAATCTCAATCAGATACCCGTTCGAAATACATATGGAAGCTATTGCTGCAACTGCACCAATGTCAACAAAAAACAAAAAGGTTATTCAAGTCTCAATTTGATGTTATGCAAAATTTCGTGTTAATCGGACAAATATTAGAAGTTTGGTGCACAATTTATGTAAAATCGGACAAATATACATGTATATGTGGGAGCTATGTCGAAATCTCAACCGATTTTCCCGAAACTTACCACACACCATTCTAGACTCAATTCAGTACGCTATGCCAAATTTCATGCAAATCGAGGATATATAGGGACTTTGGTGCACCATTTACATAAAATCGAACGAAAATATATATGGGAACTAAACCGATATTCACGAAATTAAACACACATCTTTCTATACTTAATTCAGTACGCCATGCTAAATTTCGTGCAAATCAAAGGATATATAGGGCCTTTGGTACACCATTTACATAAAATCGGAAGAACATATATATGGGAGCTATATCTAAATCTGAACCGATTTTTCCCAATTTCAATAGGGTTCGTCTGTGGGCCAAATAAATGAGCTGTGCCAAATGTCATCCCATTCAAATCAAAAATGCGACCTGTACTTTGTTTACAATTTAACATGGACAGACCGACGGACGGATATCCATAATTCGACTCAAAAAGTAATTCTATGCAAAATTCTCAAAAGGAACCATGTGTCTATCACCTTTCCTTTTGCCTGTTACAAACATATGCACAAAGTCATAATACCCTGTACCACAGTTTGGTGAAGGGTATAAAAAAATTAACTTTAAACCAGTGAGCGGAGCAGTATAGTCGGACGGGGCCGACCATACGATACCCTATACAACTACCACAGAACTCTATCTTTCTGCGGATTTCGAATATTACCAATATTCAGTACAGCCCTTCTAATTACTTGTCCATATTCCTTTCCCTTTTGTTGTGATATTTGGCTTATAATTTGGAGTCTAAAGATCGAATCGAAAAAAAAACAGTGAGCGGAGCACAACGACAGAGTACTAACTTTCTAAAGAAGTTTATTCCGAGCCTGGGAAATATTTGGTGACATTTGCACCCTCTTAGAGGTCAACAGCACATCTCCCATCCACTGACATATTTTCCGAATATTCTTATTACTTGTCCAGATTGACTTCAGCGTATGGTGATGATCGGCTTATAACTGTGGCCTATATATCGATTCGAAAAATTGCAAAGAATTAAGTTTCGGTCCACACCATCCCAAAATTATTATCTGATCATCACCGAAAATTACAAGCGCTATCCTTGACCATAACTGGAACCCCATGGAAAATTTCAAATCGATCAGCGTTTGACCCGATCCCCTTCTCCGTGTAAAATTTCACGATGTTCGGGCCATAATTGCGGCCTCTGGAGCAACCAGAAAATCACACAAAAATAAAGTTTTGGGTCCATTTCATCCCCTAAATATTAACCGATCTTTACCAGAAACAATAGGGGTCTTCATTGGCCACAACCCATCCAACATGCAAAATTTCGTGAAGATTGGTCCATAACTGTGGCCTGTATCGTGTTTACAAATTATAATGGACAGACGGACGGACGGACACACATGTCTAGATCGACTCAGCTAGTCGAGATATATCGGTATACTTAAAGGTGGGTCTAGGACCAATATTTCGCGGCGTTACAAACTCTTGGGGCTGCACAAAGCTATAATACCCTGACAACATAGTTGTGTAGGGTATAATATGAGTTTTCGGCCTACATCATCCCAAAATTATTATGTGATCATCACCGAAAAATAAAGGCGTTGTCCTTGACCAACTTTAGTACCTCTTGGAACATTTCAAAGCGATCTGCGCTATATTTTCGACCTCTAGTGTGGTAATGGTTTATTAAATAACATTTGAATACTTAAACACCTATAAATGTTTACGTGTAACTCCCACATCCTAGTATATACCACAATATAATTCGTATACATTTAAAGGTCAACCACTCCTCTTGAATATACTATCAACTTCTCGGGCCTATATCCTTCAGGAGTAAACATATACTCCATAGAATACAAATGTTGTCATTTTTCACACAAAAGTCAGAGTCCATTTGATCCGCTAAATATTGACCGATCTATATCAAAACAGGCATGTTTATTCTTTGGCCCAATCCCCTTCTCCATGTAAAAATTCGCGATGTTTGGGGCAAAATTGCGACCAGAAAAAAAACTACAAAAATTAAGTATTTGGTCCATGTCATCCCCTAAACATGAACCGATCATTACCAAAAACAATAGGGCAGAACACATCCTACGTGCAAAATTTCGTGAAGATTGGTTCATAACTGTGTACTGAATCGGGTTTACAAATTATAATGGACAGACGAACTAGACACACATGTCTAGTTCGACTCAGCTAGTCGAGATATAACGATCGGCATACTTAATGGTGGGTCTAGGACCAATATTTCGCGGCGTTACAAACTCTTGGGGCTGCACAAAGCTATAATACCCAGACAACATTGTTGTGTAGGGTATAAAAATTTACTCATTGAGGATGTTCGAAAAAATATTGTTTGTAAAATGTATGCTCTGGTATTCCTTTAAAATTTTCCCTGCAAAAAATTAACTTTTTACGTTTTGAAGATCCTTGAAAAAGTTCTAGCTTGCAAAGCCAGTTGTAAACTTTTCTACTCTCTTTTGAACAGGCATTTGGCAATTTTATATAGTTCCTGCGGAATTTTGTACTCAGGAATTAATGTCTTCGTTGTAGCCCTTAAGTAATTTTCTAATGAAATATGAAATCATAAAGCTCGAATAAAATAAATATTTCACACTCCAAACCTTATTAATATCCTCACAATTTCACAGTTAGTTAATCTATGCACATTAATATATCTTATCAAAAGGTCCTTCTTTTGTCAATATGTGTGCATGAATATTACAACGTGTTTAAGATTTTCTTATAAATATAGGGTTTTTTTTCGAAAATTCCTAAACATTCATTCACCAACTTGACACAAATATATATGACTATTTGTTGTGTCAGCTTATATATAAATATAAGGATTACATACAGTCATGAACACACCAACGCACAGACACACACTCACTCGAAAGTAACGAGAATTAAAAGTAACACACGTGTCATACCTCCGATCGTCCTCCCCTGCCACACATATTAAAAAAAATACTGGTGTAATAAATACTTGAGTCTGTCATTACTGTTTTGCTTCATTCATTCATTCGTTCGTTCGCTCGTTTTATTGATTTAGTAAATCCAAAAGGAAATGTTACGAAAAAAACATCAGTCAACTGTGCTTCACTCACGCTCTCTCCTCGCCTCACTTTACCCACGAGTGATTCTAACGACCAATAATCCTCAGAGGCTTTACAAATTATCACATTGCCAATGGAGCAAAAAAAATATTTATTGTATACTCACATAAATATAAATAAATCCAACAATTTTCAATCAAAAGCTTAAAGAATCGCGAGTCAGGACATGCACTGTAGTTTAAACAAAATTATACATGGCCAAAAATTATATTTTATGCACTAAAGGCCATCAGAGATGAGCAGAATAACAGAGGCCCTTCAGACGATACATGTTTTAAATAAAATTTTATTCTAGAACTTTCAAGGTGTATCTGATTTTTTAAGGACCTTCAAGGCATAGATTTTTAAAAGAATATTTTTCAAGAACCTTCAAGGCGTAGATTTTTAAAGGAGTATTTCTTCATGGACCTTCAAGGCGTAGATTTTTAAAGGAGTATTTCTTCATGGACCTTCAAGGCGTAGATTTTTAAAGGAGTATTTCTTCATGGACCTTCAAGGCGTAGATTTTTTAAGAAATAATTTGTCAAGAACCTTTAAGGCGTAGATTTTTAAAGCAGTATTTCTTCAAGGACCTTAAAGGCGTAGATTTTTAAAGCAGTATTTCTTCAAGGACCTTAAAGGCGTAGATTTTTAAAGGAGCATTTCTTCAAGGACCTTCAAGGCGTAGATTTTTAAAAGAGTATTTCTTCAAGGACCTTAAAGACGTAGATTTTTAAAGGAGTATTTCTTCAAGGACCTTCAAGGCGTAGATTTTTAAAGGAATATTTCTTCAAGGACCTTCAAGGCATAGATTTTTTTAAGAAATACTTTTTTTAAGGACCTTCAAAACGTATATTTTTTAAGGAATAATTTTTCAAGGACCTTCAAACCGTATATTTTGTCACAGAATATTTTTTTCTAGGTCCTTCAAGGAGTTGATTGTCACAGAATATTTATTCAAGGACCTTCAAGGCGTAGATTGTCACAGAATATTTCTTTCTAGGACCTTCAAGGAGTTGATTGCCACAGAATATTTATTGAAGGACCTTCTTGAAAAAATATTCTTTAAAAAATCCATGCCTAGTGTTTGGTCCTTGAAAAATTGATATTTAAGAAATCCATGCCTTGTGTTTGGTCCTTGAAAAATTGATATTTAAAAAATCCATGCCTTGTATTTGGTCCTTGAAAAAATATCCATGCCTTCTTTAAAAAACCCACGCCTTAAGGATGGTCCCTGAAAAAATATTCTTTAAAAAATCCATGCCTTGTGTTTGGTCCTTGAAAAAATATTCTTTAAAAAATCAATGCTTCGTGTTTTGTCCTTGAAAAATTATTCTTTAAGAAATCTATGCCTTGTGTTTGGTCCTTGAAAAAATATTCTTTAAAAAATCCACGCCTTATGGATGGTTCCTGAAAAAATATTCTTTAAAAAATCCAAGCCTTATGGATGGTTCCTGAAAAAATATTCTGTAAAAAATCCACGCCTGAAAAAATATTCTTTAAAAAATCCACGCCTTATGGATGGTCCGTGAAAAAATATTCTTTAAAAAATCCACGCCTTATGGATGGTCCTTGAAAAAAAATATTCTTTAAAAAATCCACGCCTTATGGATGGTCCTTGAAAAATAATATTCTTTAAAAAATCCACGCCTTATGGATGGTCCCTGAAAAAATATTCTTTAAAAAATCCACGCCTTATGGATGGTCCTTGAAAAAAAAAAATATTCTTTAAAAAATCCACGCCTTATGGATGGTCCTTGAAAAAAAATCTTTAATAAATCCACGCCTTATGGATGGTCCCTGAAAAAATATTCTTTAAAAAATCCACGCCTTATGGATGCTCCCTGAAAAAATATGCTTTAAAAAATCCACGCCTTATGGATGGTCGCTGAAAAAATATTCTTTAAAAAATCCATGCCTTGTGTTTGGTCCTTGAAAAAATATTCTTTAAAAAATCCACGCCTTATGGATGGTCCTTGAAAAAATATTCTTTAAAAAATCCACGCCTTAGGGATGGTCCGTGAAAAAATATTCTTTAAAAAATCCACGCCTTATGGATGGTCCGTGAAAAAATATTCTTTAAAAAATCCACGCCTTATGGATGGTCCGTGAAAAATATTCTTTAAAAAATCCACGCCTTATGGATGGTCCGTGAAAAAAAAAATTCTTTAAAAAATCCACGCCTTATGGATGGTCCCTGAAAAAATATTATTTAAAAAATCCACGCCTTATGGATGGTTCCTGAAAAAATATTCTTTAAAAAATCCACGCCTTGTGTTGGTCATTGAAAAAATATTTTTTAACAATTTTACCCCTTGAAGGATCTGTATAAAATGTTGTTGTGCCTATCTCCTATGGGAGACCAAAAAAAAATCTTCTTATAAAATTTTTATTTTTATACTGAAAAGAAAAATAAATCACAACCAATTCCATAAATTTGTAATTTTACTTCTGCGACAGTAAAGGGAAACAGACACACACCCAAGCCTACAAAGGCGGTCGTAACACGCGCCCGAAACAAGGACAATAAACGAACAGCAAACAATAAATTTCATATTAAATTTTTGTATTTGCTGTTCCTCTGTGATGTTATGTAAAGTGTAAATAAAAAATCGGAGAGACGGCCAGTTAGCTTTTTTGGTTTTTGTTGTTGTCGTATAATATTTTTGTTGCCAGTATATCAGTCACGTTGGGCCCCAAGGCTGTTTGAAAAAAGGATGTATGCCAAACAAGCCAACGGCAATGGCAAATGGTTGGTTGGTTGTTTCATTGATATTTGCTACTCTAGAAGAATTTCCTGTCGGAAAAAGGCAACAACAGCAGCAACCCAATTTATTGCAGTTTTCACAAAAATGTTCAACGTCACTGAAAAAAATCTGCATAGCTATAACAGTAAATCGTCAGTGAATTGATTTCGATTTCAGTTTTTTTTTTTTTTTGGCTAAAAAACCCTATTTTCCACCATATAGTCCCCGTTAATATTTGAGTTTGTTATCGAAAAGTGGTAGCAATGATGTTATGCCTCAAGGAGAGCCATTGCTACATTAAATAATGCCAAAAAGGTGCAAAAGCCTCCAACCAAAAATTACCCTTAAACGGAAGCTATTCTCAAAAATATATAACAAAAAAATTTTGATGGTTCCAACTTACCTGCAGGTAAACGTGTGACATTGCCACCGGATTCCCACCTACCAAACCCATGGTACGGAAAAATATTAGAATCGATCGCATGGAAAATGGCAATGCGAAACATAAACGACGCTGCCAAGGTGAACTGGCTGTCAGGGCCTGGAAAAAAAGAGATAAAACAGAAACAAATAAGTCAGTCATGTGAAAATATGGAAAGAAAAGTTTAGCTAGAAAATAAAATCACATGAGAATGAGAAATTGGCAACATATTTCACAAAAAGAGCTTTTTAGTTTTATTCACACACACAAAGTTTGTTTGGAAAACTAAATGAATGGAAACTCAGTATGGCGTAGGAAATACAACCAGGTTCATAGTTGACACAATTCGAAGGTTGGGGAGGAAATGGAAATAGTTTAGGAGGGGTGGCGTGCATTTTTTAAAGAATATTTTTTCAACGGGTCATCATCAATAGGCGTGGATTTTTTAAAGAATATTTTTTCAACGGGTCATCATCAATAGGCGTGGATTTTTTAAAGAATATTTTTTCAACGGGTCATCATCAATAGGCGTGGATTTTTTAAAGAATATTTTTTCAACGGGTCATCATCAATAGGCGTGGATTTTTTAAAGAATATTTTTTCAACGGGTCATCATCAATAGGCGTGGATTTTTTAAAGAATATTTTTTCAACGGGTCATCATCAATAGGCGTGGATTTTTTAAAGAATATTTTTTCAACGGGTCATCATCAATAGGCGTGGATTTTTTAAAGAATATTTTTTCAACGGGTCATCATCAATAGGCGTGGATTTTTTAAAGAATATTTTTTCAACGGGTCATCATCAATAGGCGTGGATTTTTTAAAGAATATTTTTTCAACGGGTCATCATCAATAGGCGTGGATTTTTTAAAGAATATTTTTTCAACGGGTCATCATCAATAGGCGTGGATTTTTTAAAGAATATTTTTTCAACGGGTCATCATCAATAGGCGTGGATTTTTTAAAGAATATTTTTTCAACGGGTCATCATCAATA